>NW_020258480.1:0-6213 GCF_003255815.1 Theropithecus gelada | reverse complement strand
GAGGGGGGCAGTCTGCACTAGCTAATAGTTTACCCGCCTGGGGGGTTTCCCCGGGGTGAGTTTTGTTCTCATAGAGCCAGAACCTCCAGACATAGGGATTAGACGGCGCAGCAGTGAGGAGAGTCAGATGCATAAGGCATAAAAGCATAGGTAAGCTAGACATGGTTACGGCTATGGGGATGACGGCGCAGGGTTAGCTTTAAGGGATTGTTCTTAGCTTTGTCTACAGTCCATGTAACCGGTGCTCCAGACGGCCCGAGAAGGTCGGATGTTGGGTCCACTGGTTTGACGTGTGTGTAGTGGATTCACGAAGCGATGCCTTCTACCTTGAGAGCGGTGGGAGTAGTCAGGAGTACTTGCAGTGGTCCTTTCCACCTGGGTTGAAGAGTTTCTTGCTGGTGGCGCTTGACTAGGACCCAGTCTCCCGGCTGGAACGGATGAGGCGTCGGCGGAGGTCCTGCCTCGTACAGTTCTCGTAGTCTGGGCCAAATTTCCTGGTGAATTTTCTGTAAGGCTTGTAAGGAGTACAAGAACTCAGAGACATTTTCAGTTTCAGGTTTGAGTAAGTCATCTTTTAGACTGGAGACCAGGGGTGGGGGTCTGCCATACATGATTTCATATGGTGTGAGGCCCAGTCTGTAAGGGGTATTTCGGGCCCAGAACAGAGCGTAGGGGAGAAGTACTACCCAATTAGCGCCAGTCTCCATGGTCAATTTAGTTAAGGTCTCCTTTAGAGTCTGATTCATCCTTTCTACCTGTCCTGAGCTTTGGGGCCTATAAGCACAATGTAATTTCCAATTTGCCCCAAGAATGGAAGCCAAATCCTGACTTACCTTAGCAACGAAGGCTGGTCCATTGTCTGACCCTATTTGGACGGGAAAGCCATACCTGGGGAGGATTTCTTCCAAAATTTTCTTTGCTACAACCTGAGCAGTTTCTCTCTTAGTTGGGAACGCTTCTGTCCATCCTGAAAAAGTATCTACAAAGACAAGTAAGTACTGATACCCATATTTTCCGGGCTTTATCTCAGTAAAGTCTATTTCCCAATAGACACCAGGCCTAGTTCCTCTACACCTAATTCCTGCGGCGGTCTGGGTTTGGGGGCAAGCGTTGTTCAGTTGGCAGGCTTTGCAATTTGTTGTGACATCGCTGGCCAGTTCAGCTATGCACCTGATTCTGAACTTGGCATGCCTGATTAAGTCTATCATTTGCCGGGCACCCAGGTGGGTTGTCCGGTGGATATGTTCCAACACCTGCCATCCTAATTTTTCTGGTAGGATGATTTGGTCATTTACATCAGTCCACCACCCATTTTGAACCTGTTTTAGGGGAAGCGTGTCCATCCATTCGCGATCCTGTTCGGTATAGTCGGGAAAACTTGGCAAATTTCGTGGGCCAGGATCAGGGAGCTGGAGCGCGAGGAGCTGACTGGGAGCTTTTGCTATGCTCCTTGCAGTTTGGTCGGCTAAGAAGTTGCCTTGAGCAATTGGCGTAGTTGGTTTCTGGTGCCCAGGGCAATGTACGATAGCCAATTTCTTTGGTTTCCACAGAGCAGTTAATAGAGCTAGGATCTCTTGCTTGTTTTTTATTTCTTTGCCTTCAGCTGTTAATAGTCCCCTCTCTCTGTAGATGGCCCCATGTATGTGTGCAGTAGCGAAAGCATAGCGGCTATCCGTGTATACTGTCAGTTTTTTCTCTGCCCCTAGGGTGAGGGCCTGTGTGAGTGCTATCAGCTCGGCTCTTTGGGCTGATGTCCCTGGAGGCAAGGGTTCCGCCCAGATTACCTCAGTCTCTGACGTTACAGCCGCTCCTGCATACCGCTGGCCTTGGTGGACGTAGCTGCTGCCATCAGTGAACCAGATGAGTTCTGTGTCGGGGAGCGGACGATCTTGCAGGTCCTCCCGCACCCCATGCACCTGAGCCAGTATCTCAGTGCACTCATGGGACGGGGCGTCCAAGTCTGGATTTGGCAGCAGTGAAGCAGGGTTTAAAGAGGTTGGGGGCAGAAAAGTTATTCTGAGGGGGTTTAACAGCAGTCCTTGATAGTGGGTGAGCCGGGCATTACTCATCCATCGGTCCGGCGGCTGCCGGAGGACGCCTTCAATGGCATGCGGGGTTATAACGCGCAATTCTTGCCCTATGATAAGTTTATCAGTGTCTCGGACCATTAGGGCGGTCGCCGCGATTATCCGGAGGCAGGGTGGCCAGCCAGCAGCCACTGAATCTAATTTTTTTGACAAATAGGCAACTGGCCTCTGCCAGGGGCCTAGGTACTGTGTTAACACGGCTTTTGCAACACCCCTACTTTCATCCACGTATAAGTGGAAGGGCTTGGAGACATCAGGGAGCCCCAGCGCAGGGGCTGATAATAAGGCAGTTTTGATTTGCTGAAAGGCCAGCTCAGCCTCTTCCGTCCAATTGAAGGGCTGCCGTTCCTTTGTTGCCTGGTATAGGGGCTTGGCTAACTCAGCAAATCCGGGTATCCATAACCTACAGAACCCTGCCGACCCCAGGAATTCTCTCACTTGCCGTGTCGACTGGGGTCTAGGGATGCGTAGGACTGTTTCCTTTCGGGCTTTGGTGAGCCAGCGTTGCCCCCCTTTTAATAGGTACCCCAGATAAGTTACCTCCGACTTGCAGATCTGAGCCTTTGTTGCTGAGGCTCGGTAGCCTAGCTCCCCCAGAGTCTTCAAGAGGTCTTCAGTCCCTTGAACACAAGTTTCCGGGGACCTGGCTGCTATTAAGAGATCATCAACATATTGCAAAAGAGTTATTTCAGGGTGTTGCCGCCTGTACTCACCCAGATCTTCATGAAGGGCTTCATCGAACAGGGTTGGCGAGTTCTTGAACCCTTGTGGCAGCCTGGTCCATGTTAGCTGACCGTTGATGCCCCTCTCAGGATCCGTCCATTGAAACGCAAAGAGTTCTTGACTTTTGGGGGCCAGAGGAAGGCTGAAGAAAGCATCTTTTAGATCAAGAACGGTATACCACTGTTTTTCGGGATGTAAGGCACTCAGAAGGGTGTATGGATTGGGCACAGTGGGATGTATGTCCATGACCCTTTTATTAACTTCTCTTAAATCCTGTACTGGCCTGTAGTCCGTACTGTTGGGTTTACGAACAGGTAACAGTGGAGTATTCCAGGATGAGTGGCAAGCCCGTAGGACTCCCTGGTCTAGGAGTCGGTGGATATAGGGCGTAATTCCTTCTCTTGCCTCCAGGGGCATAGGATATTGCCGAACCCGAACCGGGTCCGTCCCTGGCTTAACTTCCACAAATATGGCAGGTCGATGTTTAGCTAGCCCTAAGCCCCCAGTTTCTGCCCACGCTTCAGGGAAACGCTGGAGCCAAGAGTCAATTTCCTGATCGGGGGGCTTTTGCTCTTGATGGAGTCTGTACTCATCTTCTAAGGTGACAGTCAGGATAGATATTGGCCTGTTTTGGGAATCAGTTATCTTGGGCCCTTCTGGCTCAAAGTGGATTTGGGCCCCCATTTTTGTCAGCAAGTCCCTCCCTAGTAGAAGGCAGGGGCTCTCTGGGATGGCTAGGAAGGAATGGGAGACTTTTCCCGTTCCTAAGTCTACAGTCCTCTGGGTTGTCCAGGGGTATTTTTTGATGCCTGTGGCCCCGTGCACCCAGGATGTTTTCTTAGACATTTTTCCAATTGGTTTGGTTAGGACTGAGCGTTCCGCCCCAGTATCGACCAAGAAGCGAACTGGGGACCCCTCCACTTGCAAAGTTACCCTGGGTTCAGGGAGGGGGTCCGAACCCCATCCCCCCTAGTCAGAGTCCTGGGTAACGAGCACGGAGGTAGGGTTAGCTGGTCTCCGTTTCTTTGGGCAGTCTTTAATCCAGTGACCACGTTCCTTGCAATAAGCACACTGATCCTTTTCTAATCCTTGCCTAGAGCCTTGCTTTGTCTGCTTTCTGCTTTGGCCATTCCCTGCCTGGGGGAAAGCTGCTACTAAAACTTTGGTCATTTCTTTGGTTGCCTTGAACTGTTTTTCTTCTGGAGTATCCCTATTATTATAAACTCGCTGGGCCATCTGAAGGAGGTCCTGAATCTGCTTTCGCTCTAAACCTTCTAATTTCTGGAGTTTTCTTTTAATATCTGGTGTTGCCTGGTTTACAAAGGACATTACTACCGCTGCCTGATTTTCCGGTGCTTCCAGGTCCATAGGGGTAAACTGTCTGAAGGCTTCCATTAATCTCTCTAAATACACAGCGGGGCTTTCTGTCTTACCTTGTAACACAGAATACACTTTAGCCAAATTGGTGGGCTTGCGAGCTGCAGCCCGGAGACCCGCCATTAGAGTCTGGCGATAAATGAGCAGTCATCCCCTACCTTCTGCCGTGTTGTAGTCCCATTTGGGCCGGGTCAAAGGAAAAGCCGCGTTAATGAGGTCAGGATTTGCAGTTAGCTGGCCGTCATCTCCTGGAACCAGCTTTCTGGCCTCAACTTGGATTCTTTCCCACTCCTCCGTTGTGAACAGGATTCGGAGGAGCTGTTGACAGTCATCCCAGGTCGGCTGGTGAGTAAACATGACACTGTCTAACAACGAGGTTAGATCTTTGGGATTATCTGAGAACTGAGCATTTTGGGACTTCCAAGTGTATAAATCACTGGTGGAAAAAGGCCAATACATGAGACGGGAGAGCCTGGTATCATCGAGCGATCCTATTTCTCTGAGAGGCAGGGCTACAGTGGAGTCAGGGAGTCGGGAAGCTTGGTCCCGCTGTACGCAGCCTCGCATTCGGCCGGCCGGACCCCCCGGGTTACTTTCGCTCTCGGCTGCTTCCGCTTCTCGGTTTCCCTCTACGGAAGCACCACCCTGGGGGACTGGGTCCTGCGGGATAAGGTGCGGATATGGTGGGGGAAGTGTGGGTTCTAACGTTAGGGGGTCCTGGCTGTCTGGCAGCACAGGGGCCGAGGGAGCAGAGGGAGTCCTTTGTCTTGTAGGTCGCGTTACTAGGACCTTGCAAGGCTCAAGGATGAATGGAGTTATCCAGGGCGGTGGGTCTTCCACAAGATTTTGCCACACTAGAATATAAGGAATTTGATCAGGATGTCCTGACTGCCCTGGCAGGAAAATCTTAGTTTTTACCTTAGTAATAATAGAGAGACAGAAAGTTCCTTCGGAGGGCCACCCTACGCCGAAAGAGGGCCACTCCGAACGGCAGAAAGTAACTAGCTTTCCTTTCTTTAACTCTACGCATAAGTTATGCCCCCGAGCCTTCACATCCTTAAAATTGGTAACAAGGAGTGAGAGCGGCGTGCTCTGGTTGTTGCCCATCTTTGGACTGCTCCTACAAAGAGAAGGAGGGACGAAAATGAGTGTGAAGCAGAGGGGAGTATCCGACAGGTCCGGTCCTGGAAGGGGAAGAAAAGGTTTTATGTTTCGTTTTGGACTTACACTTAACACTTAACAATAACGGACAGACAGTGAGAAACGATGAGCCTTCGCGAGCGCGTGTCGGACTTCCGACCTGAGTCAGACGGGGCAGCCAAGGATGGAGGCCCCCAGATGGGCACTGGGGGACGTCTCCCACCAGTCCCGAGTGGCTGTCTTTCAGCGCGTCCGCCAAGACCGTGCCACTTACAAAACAGACCAATATGGATTACAGATTACGGATTTCGCGAAATTTCAGGGAGACAGACAGAGACAAAGACAGAGACAGTGACAAAGCCGACTTACCTACAGATTAAGATCCATTGACTTGGGGGTCTGGTGGGCTTGGGGGAAATCCCGGACGAGCCCCCATTTGTTATGCCCAGACCATTTATTCCCCGAAGAAGACCACCAGAGTCCAGAGTCAAAGCTAAGCAGCAAGGATCTTTATTACAGGTTCGAACCTGGAACTCTCCCTCGCTCGCGAAACGAGACGGGCAGGAGAGCTCCCCCACTGAGCTCCGAGCAGTGTTATATAGTCTAAGAAAAGTGGGCATAGAATTATTATACAAATCAGATATATGATTGGCTAGTGTTTGAACAAGGCGATTTGGCTAACTATGATTGGTTCCCGCCATTTCTGATATTTCGGTTCAACCTTTGAGGCGGGAGAGCAGGTTTATGGCAGCAAGAGTTTATCTTACTTAAACACGTCTTGTGACCTTGTCTCAGAACTTACAAAATCTCTGGTATGTGCAAAACAAAATCTCTGGTACGTGCAGAAAAACAGGTGCTCACAGAACTTACGAAATCTCTGGTATGT
>NW_020258479.1:0-6214 GCF_003255815.1 Theropithecus gelada | reverse complement strand
GAGGGGGGCAGTCTGCACTAGCTAATAGTTTACCCGCCTGGGGGGTTTCCCCGGGGTGAGTTTTGTTCTCATAGAGCCAGAACCTCCAGACATAGGGATTAGACGGCGCAGTAGTGAGGAGAGTCAGATGCATAAGGCATAAAAGCATAGGTAAGCTAGACATGGTTACGGCTATGGGGATGACGGTGCAGGGTTAGCTTTAAGGGATTGTTCTTAGCTTTGTCTACAGTCCATGTAACCGGTGCTCCAGACGGCCCGAGAAGGTCGGATGTTGGGTCCACTGGTTTGACGTGTGTGTAGTGGATTCACGAAGCGATGCCTTCTACCTTGAGAGCGGTGGGAGTAGTCAGGAGTACTTGCAGTGGTCCTTTCCACCTGGGTTGAAGAGTTTCTTGCCGGTGGCGCTTGACTAGGACCCAGTCTGCCGGCTGGAACGGATGAGGCGTCGGCGGAGGTCCTGCCTCGTACAGTTCTCGTAGTCTGGGCCAAATTTCCTGGTGAATTTTCTGTAAGGCTTGTAAGGAGTACAAGAACTCAGAGACATTTTCAGTTTCAGGTTTGAGTAAGTCATCTTTTAGACTGGAGACCAGGGGTGGGGGTCTGCCATACATGATTTCATATGGTGTGAGGCCCAGTCTGTAAGGGGTATTTCGGGCCCAGAACAGAGCGTAGGGGAGAAGTACTACCCAATTAGCGCCAGTCTCCATGGTCAATTTAGTTAAGGTCTCCTTTAGAGTCTGATTCATCCTTTCTACCTGTCCTGAGCTTTGGGGCCTATAAGCACAATGTAATTTCCAATTTGCCCCAAGAATGGAAGCCAAATCCTGACTTACCTTAGCAACGAAGGCTGGTCCATTGTCTGACCCTATTTGGACGGGAAAGCCATACCTGGGGAGGATTTCTTCCAAAATTTTCTTTGCTACAACCTGAGCAGTTTCTCTCTTAGTTGGGAACGCTTCTGTCCATCCTGAAAAAGTATCTACAAAGACAAGTAAGTACTGATACCCATATTTTCCAGGCTTTATCTCAGTAAAGTCTATTTCCCAATAGACACCAGGCCTAGTTCCTCTACACCTAATTCCTGCGGCGGTCTGGGTTTGGGGGCAAGCGTTGTTCAGTTGGCAGGCTTTGCAATTTGTTGTGACATCGCTGGCCAGTTCAGCTATGCACCTGATTCTGAACTTGGCATGCCTGATTAAGTCTATCATTTGCCGGGCACCCAGGTGGGTTGTCCGGTGGATATGTTCCAACACCTGCCATCCTAATTTTTCTGGTAGGATGGTTTGGTCATTTACATCAGTCCACCACCCATTTTGAACCTGTTTTAGGGGAAGCGTGTCCATCCATTCGCGATCCTGTTCGGTATAGTCGGGAAAACTTGGCAAATTTCGTGGGCCAGGATCAGGGAGCTGGAGCGCGAGGAGCTGACTGGGAGCTTTTGCTATGCTCCTTGCAGTTTGGTCGGCTAAGAAGTTGCCTTGAGCAATTGGCGTAGTTGGTTTCTGGTGCCCAGGGCAATGTACGATAGCCAATTTCTTTGGTTTCCACAGAGCAGTTAATAGAGCTAGGATCTCTTGCTTGTTTTTTATTTCTTTGCCTTCAGCTGTTAATAGTCCCCTCTCTCTGTAGATGGCCCCATGTATGTGTGCAGTAGCGAAAGCATAGCGGCTATCCGTGTATACTGTCAGTTTTTTCTCTGCCCCTAGGGTGAGGGCCTGTGTGAGTGCTATCAGCTCGGCTCTTTGGGCTGATGTCCCTGGAGGCAAGGGTTCCGCCCAGATTACCTCAGTCTCTGACGTTACAGCCGCTCCTGCATACCGCTGGCCTTGGTGGACGTAGCTGCTGCC
Source organism: Theropithecus gelada (assembly GCF_003255815.1). NCBI lineage: Eukaryota > Metazoa > Chordata > Mammalia > Primates > Cercopithecidae > Theropithecus > Theropithecus gelada. The sequence continues at coordinate 4,367 of NW_020258479.1, read as the reverse complement.
ATCATTGAACCAGATGAGTTCTGTGTCGGGGAGCGGACGATCTTGCAGGTCCTCCCGCACCCCATGCACCTGAGCCAGTATCTCAGTGCACTCATGGGACGGGGCGTCCAAGTCTGGATTTGGCAGCAGTGAAGCAGGGTTTAAAGAGGTTGGGGGCAGAAAAGTTATTCTGAGGGGGTTTAACAGCAGTCCTTGATAGTGGGTGAGCCGGGCATTACTCATCCATCGGTCCGGCGGCTGCCGGAGGACGCCTTCAATGGCATGCGGGGTTATAACGCGCAATTCTTGCCCTATGATAAGTTTATCAGTGTCTCGGACCATTAGGGCGGTCGCCGCGATTATCCGGAGGCAGGGTGGCCAGCCAGCAGCCACTGAATCTAATTTTTTTGACAAATAGGCAACTGGCCTCTGCCAGGGGCCTAGGTACTGTGTTAACACGGCTTTTGCAACACCCCTACTTTCATCCACGTATAAGTGGAAGGGCTTGGAGACATCAGGGAGCCCCAGCGCGGGGGCTGATAATAAGGCAGTTTTGATTTGCTGAAAGGCCAGCTCAGCCTCTTCCGTCCAATTGAAGGGCTGCCGTTCCTTTGTTGCCTGGTATAGGGGCTTGGCTAACTCAGCAAATCCGGGTATCCATAACCTACAGAACCCTGCCGACCCCAGGAATTCTCTCACTTGCCGTGTCGACTGGGGTCTAGGGATGCGTAGGACTGTTTCCTTTTGGGCTTTGGTGAGCCAGCGTTGCCCCCCTTTTAATAGGTACCCCAGATAAGTTACCTCCGACTTGCAGATCTGAGCCTTTGTTGCTGAGGCTCGGTAGCCTAGCTCCCCCAGAGTCTTCAAGAGGTCTTCAGTCCCTTGAACACAAGTTTCCGGGGACCTGGCTGCTATTAAGAGATCATCAACATATTGCAAAAGAGTTATTTCAGGGTGTTGCCGCCTGTACTCACCCAGATCTTCATGAAGGGCTTCATCGAACAGGGTTGGCGAGTTCTTGAACCCTTGTGGCAGCCTGGTCCATGTTAGCTGACCGTTGATGCCCCTCTCAGGATCCGTCCATTGAAACGCAAAGAGTTCTTGACTTTTGGGGGCCAGAGGAAGGCTGAAGAAAGCATCTTTTAGATCAAGAACGGTATACCACTGTTTTTCGGGATGTAAAGCACTCAGAAGGGTGTATGGATTGGGCACAGTGGGATGTATGTCCATGACCCTTTTATTAACTTCTCTTAAATCCTGTACTGGCCTGTAGTCCGTACTGTTGGGTTTACGAACAGGTAACAGTGGAGTATTCCAGGATGAGTGGCAAGCCCGTAGGACTCCCTGGTCTAGGAGTCGGTGGATATAGGGCGTAATTCCTTCTCTTGCCTCCAGGGGCATAGGATATTGCCGAACCCGAACCGGGTCCGTCCCTGGCTTAACTTCCACAAATATGGCAGGTCGATGTTTAGCTAGCCCTAAGCCCCCAGTTTCTGCCCACGCTTCAGGGAAACGCTGGAGCCAAGAGTCAATTTCCTGATCGGGGGGCTTTTGCTCTTGATGGAGTCTGTACTCATCTTCTAAGGTGACAGTCAGGATAGATATTGGCCTGTTTTGGGAATCAGTTATCTTGGGCCCTTCTGGCTCAAAGTGGATTTGGGCCCCCATTTTTGTCAGCAAGTCCCTCCCTAGTAGAAGGCAGGGGCTCTCTGGGATGGCTAGGAAGGAATGGGAGACTTTTCCCGTTCCTAAGTCTACAGTCCTCTGGGTTGTCCAGGGGTATTTTTTGATGCCTGTGGCCCCGTGCACCCAGGATGTTTTCTTAGACATTTTTCCAATTGGTTTGGTTAGGACTGAGCGTTCCGCCCCAGTATCGACCAAGAAGCGAACTGGGGACCCCTCCACTTGCAAAGTTACCCTGGGTTCAGGGAGGGGGTCCGAACCCCATCCCCCCTAGTCAGAGTCCTGGGTAACGAGCACGGAGGTAGGGTTAGCTGGTCTCCGTTTCTTTGGGCAGTCTTTAATCCAGTGACCACGTTCCTTGCAATAAGCACACTGATCCTTTTCTAATCCTTGCCTAGAGCCTTGCTTTGTCTGCTTTCTGCTTTGGCCATTCCCTGCCTGGGGGAAAGCTGCTACTAAAACTTTGGTCATTTCTTTGGTTGCCTTGAACTGTTTTTCTTCTGGAGTATCCCTATTATTATAAACTCGCTGGGCCATCTGAAGGAGGTCCTGAATCTGCTTTCGCTCTAAACCTTCTAATTTCTGGAGTTTTCTTTTAATATCTGGTGTTGCCTGGTTTACAAAGGACATTACTACCGCTGCCTGATTTTCCGGTGCTTCCAGGTCCATAGGGGTAAACTGTCTGAAGGCTTCCATTAATCTCTCTAAATACACAGCGGGGCTTTCTGTCTTACCTTGTAACACAGAATACACTTTAGCCAAATTGGTGGGCTTGCGAGCTGCAGCCCGGAGACCCGCCATTAGAGTCTGGCGATAAATGAGCAGTCGTCCCCTACCTTCTGCCGTGTTGTAGTCCCATTTGGGCCGGGTCAAAGGAAAAGCCGCGTTAATGAGGTCAGGATTTGCAGTTAGCTGGCCGTCATCTCCTGGAACCAGCTTTCTGGCCTCAACTTGGATTCTTTCCCACTCCTCCGTTGTGAACAGGATTCGGAGGAGCTGTTGACAGTCATCCCAGGTCGGCTGGTGAGTAAACATGACACTGTCTAACAACGAGGTTAGATCTTTGGGATTATCTGAGAACTGAGCATTTTGGGACTTCCAAGTGTATAAATCACTGGTGGAAAAAGGCCAATACATGAGACGGGAGAGCCTGGTATCATCGAGCGATCCTATTTCTCTGAGAGGCAGGGCTACAGTGGAGTCAGGGAGTCGGGAAGCTTGGTCCCGCTGTACGCAGCCTCGCGTTCGGCCGGCCGGACCCCCCGGGTTACTTTCGCTCTCGGCTGCTTCCGCTTCTCGGTTTCCCTCTACGGAAGCACCACCCTGGGGGACTGGGTCCTGCGGGATAAGGTGCGGATATGGTGGGGGAAGTGTGGGTTCTAACGTTAGGGGGTCCTGGCTGTCTGGCAGCACAGGGGCCGAGGGAGCAGAGGGAGTCCTTTGTCTTGTAGGTCGCGTTACTAGGACCTTGCAAGGCTCAAGGATGAATGGAGTTATCCAGGGCGGTGGGTCTTCCACAAGATTTTGCCACACTAGAATATAAGGAATTTGATCAGGATGTCCTGACTGCCCTGGCAGGAAAATCTTAGTTTTTACCTTAGTAATAATAGAGAGACAGAAAGTTCCTTCGGAGGGCCACCCTACGCCGAAAGAGGGCCACTCCGAACGGCAGAAAGTAACTAGCTTTCCTTTCTTTAACTCTACGCATAAGTTATGCCCCCGAGCCTTCACATCCTTAAAATTGGTAACAAGGAGTGAGAGCGGCGTGCTCTGGTTGTTGCCCATCTTTGGACTGCTCCTACAAAGAGAAGGAGGGACGAAAATGAGTGTGAAGCAGAGGGGAGTATCCGACAGGTCCGGTCCTGGAAGGGGAAGGAAAGGTTTTATGTTTCGTTTTGGACTTACACTTAACACTTAACAATAATGGACAGACAGTGAGAAATGATGAGCCTTCGCGAGCGCGTGTCGGACTTCCGACCTGAGTCAGACGGGGCAACCAAGGATGGAGGCCCCCAGATGGGCACTGGGGGACGTCTCCCACCAGTCCCGAGTGGCTGTCTTTTAGCGCGTCCGCCAAGACCGTGCCACTTACAAAACAGACCAATACAGATTACAGATTACGGATTTCGCGAAATTTTAGGGAGACAGACAGAGACAAAGACAGAGACAGTGACAAAGCCGACTTACCTACAGATTAAGATCCATTGACTTGGGGGGTCTGGTGGGCTTGGGGGAAATCCCGGACGAGCCCCCATTTGTTATGCCCAGACCATTTATTCCCCGAAGAAGACCACCAGAGTCCAGAGTCAAAGCTAAGCAGCAAGGATCTTTATTACAGGTTCGAACCTGGAACTCTCCCTCGCTCGCGAAACGAGACGGGCAGGAGAGCTCCCCCACTGAGCTCCGAGCAGTGTTATATAGTCTAAGAAAAGTGGGCATAGAATTATTATACAAATCAGATATATGATTGGCTAGTGTTTGAACAAGGCGATTTGGCTAACTATGATTGGTTCCCGCCATTTCTGATATTTCGGTTCAACCTTTGAGGCGGGAGAGCAGGTTTATGGCAGCAAGAGTTTATCTTACTTAAACACGTCTTGTGACCTTGTCTCAGAACTTACAAAATCTCTGGTATGTGCAAAACAAAATCTCTGGTACGTGCAGAAAAACAGGTGCTCACAGAACTTACGAAATCTCTGGTATGT
>NW_020258478.1:0-6217 GCF_003255815.1 Theropithecus gelada | reverse complement strand
ATCTTGCATCAGTATGGTGCATTTGTTACAATGGATGAACCAATATTGATCTATCATTATTAACTAAAGTCCATAGCTTAAATTAGGGTTACTCTTTGTGTTGTACAGTTCTGTGGCTTTTCAAAAAGCTATAATGTCACTCAGTCACCATTTTAGTATCATACAGAATAGTTTCTCTGCTATAAAAATTCCGTATTCTCCACTTATTCATTCCTCCTCCCTAAACTCCTGGCAACTACTGATCTTTGTACTGTCTTCACAGTCTCACTTTTTCCAGAATATTATGTAGTTGGAATCACATAGTATGAAGTCTTTTCAGGCTGGCTTCTTTTACTGAGCCATATACATTTAAGGTTCCTCCAAGTCTTTTCAGTCTTTTCATAGACAGATAGCTCATTTATTTATTTTTTTTTAATTTTACTTTATGTAAAATAAAGTACGTTGTACATGTGCACGAAGTGCAGGTTTGTTACATATGCATACATGTGTACATGTGCCATGTTGGTGTGCTGCACCCATTAACTTGTCATTTACATTAGGTATATCTCCTAATGCTATCTTTCCCCCCTCCCCCCACCCCATGACAGGCCCTGGTGTGTCATGTTCCCTTTCCTGTGTCCAAGTGTTCTCATTGTTCAATTCCCACCTATGAGTGAGAACATAGTTTGCTGAGAATGATGGTTTCCAGCTTCATCCATGTCCCTACAAAGGACATGAACTCATCCTGTTTTATGGCTGCATAGTATTCCATGGTGTATATGTGCCACATTTTCTTAATACAGTCTATCATTGATGGACATTTGGGTTGGTTCCAAGTCTTTGTTATTGTGAATAGTGCCGCAATAAACATATGTGCTCATGTGTCTTTATAGCAGCATGATTTATAATCCTTTGGGTATATACCCAGTAATGGGATGGCTGGGTCAAATGATGTTTCTAGTTCTAGATCCTGGAGGAATCGCCACACTGTCTTCCACAATGGTTGAACTAGTTTATAGTCCCACCAACAGTGTAAAAGTATTCCTATTTCTCCACATCCTCTCCAGCACCTGTTGTTTCCTGAATTTTTTTTTTTTTTTTTGAAGACAGAGTTTCACTCTGTCACCCAGGCTGGAAGGCAGTGGCGCGATCTTGGCTCACTGCAAGCTCTGTCTCCCAGGTTCATGCCATTCTCCTGCCTCAGCCTCCTGAGTAGCTGGGACTACAGGCACCTGCCACCATGTGAGGCTAATTTTTTTTTTGTATTTTTAGTAGAGACAGGGTTTCACCATGTTAGCCAGGATGGTCTCGATCTCCTGACCTTGTGATCCACCCGCCTCAGCCTCCCAAAGTGCTGGGATTACAGGCGTGAACCACCACGCCTGGCCGTATTTCCCGACTTTTTAATGATCACCATTCTAACTGGTGTGAGATGGCATCTCATTGTGGTTTTGATTTGCATTTCTCTGATGGCTGGTGATGATGAGCATTTTTTCATGTGTCTGTTGGCTGCATAAATGTCTTCTTTTGAGAAGTGTCTGTTCATATCCTTCACCCACTTTTTGATGGGTTTTTTGTTTTTTCTTGTAAATTTGTTTGAGTTCTTTGTAGACTCTGGATATTAGCCCTTTGTCAGATGAGTAGATTGCAAAAAATGTTCTCCCATTCTATAGGTTGCCTGTTCACTCTGATGGTAGTTTATTTGCTGTGCAGAAGCTCTTTAGTTTAATTAGATCCCATTTGTCAATTTTGGCTTTTGTTGCCATTGTTTTTGGTGTTTTAGACATGAAGTCCTTGCCCATGCCTATGTCCTGAATGGTATTACCTAGGTCTCCTTCTAGGGCTTTTATGGTTTTAGGTCTAATATTTAAGTCTCTAATTCATCTTGAATTAATTTTTGCACATTGATTTTGTATGTTCTTCCATTTGTTTGTGTCCTCTTTTATTCCACTGAGCAATGGTTTGTAGTTCTCCTTGAAGAGGTCCTTTACATCCCTTGTAAGTTGGATTTCTAGGTATTTTATTCTCTTTGAAGCAATTGTGAATGGAATTCATTCATGATTTGGCTCTCTGTTTGTGTGTTACTGTTGTATAAGAATGCTTGTGATTTTTGCACATTAATTTTGTATCCTGAGACATTGCTGAAGTTGCTTATCAGCTTAAGGAGATTTTGGGCTGAGACCATGGGGTTTTCTAAATATACAATCATGTCATCTGTAAACAGGGACAATTTGACTTCTTTTCCTAATTGAATACAATTGATTTCTTTCTCCTGCCTGATTGCCCTGCCAGAACTTCAACACTATGTTGAATAGGAGTGGTGAGAGAGGGCATCCCTGTCTTGTGCCAGTTTTCAAAGGGAATGCTTCCATTTTTTGCCCATTCAGTATGATATTGGCTGTGGGTTTGTCATAAATAGCTCTTGTTATTTTGAGATACTTCTCATCAATACCTAATTTATTGAGAGTTTTTAGCATGAAGGGCTGTTGAATTTTGTCAAAGGCCTTTTTTACATCTGTTGAGATAATCATGTAGTTTTTGTCTTTGGTTCTGTTTATATGCTGGATTACATTTATTGAGTTGAGTATGTTGAAGCAGCCTTGCATTCGAGTGATGAAGCCCACTTGATTATGGTGGATAAGTTTTTTGATGGGCTGCTGGATTTGGTTTGCCAGTATTTTGTTGAGGATTTTTGCATCAATGTTCATCAGGGATATTGGTCTAAAATTCTCTATTTTTCTTGTGTCTCTGCCAGGCTTTGGTATCAGGATGATGCTGGCCCATAAAATGAATTAGGGGGAATTCTCTCTTTTTCTATTGATTGGAATAGTTTCAGAAGGAATGGTACCAGCTCCTCCTTGTATGTCTGGTAGAATTCGGCTGTGAATCCGTCTGGTCATGGAGTTTTTTTGGTTAGTAGGCTATGAATTATTGCCTCAATTTCAGAGCCTGTTATTAGTCTATTCAGGGATTCAACTTCTTCCTGGTTTAGTCTTGAAGTTTCTTTTATTCCATGCAAATAATATTCAGTGTTTCCATTGTTTGGTGTATATTCGTGTAAACAATGTTGAGCCATTAACATTTTTAGGCATTTTTAAACCCCTGAAAAATAATACAATCTGTGTTCGGGAAAAATATTGAAAACTTTAAATAAGAGAGAAATAGAAAGAAAGTAAAGAAAACCAGAGGTAAGACATCAATTAGCAGACGTAGATAGTAACAAAGTAAGAGATAATGAGACTCCCAATCTAGGGTAGCAAGGATGAATAGGGAAAGGAATATTGGAAAGATATTTGAAATGTGGAATAAATAGAACTTACTGGCTCATTAGAATTGCCAAGTAAGGAAGTAGAATAAACTTAAAATATATTGATCAAAGAGGATAAATAAAAGTCTTTAAACAAAGTTTCCCAAGAGTGTACCTGAATGAAAGAATTATAGAAAAGCAATAAGCCTATTGGTTTCCTTCCTTTTTTTCTTCTTTCAGAAATATTTATTGAGTATCTTTTTTACACTAGACAAAATTCTAGACTTTGTGACTAGAGAGTAAACAAAACTATGTTCTTGCTCTCAGTACCATACTGAAGAGACATATAATAAATAAAAAGTAAATACAGAGTACTTAACATACTCTAGAGGAAACCACTGCAGCATAAACTTTCACATAAAGTATGATACAGTAATTTGTATCTAATTAATTCACCTACCAATAACACCTGTTAAAGCTGGATTAAAATACAGCAGAACAAAGAAGGACAACTATATGAAAGCATCAAAGAAGATCCAAGGTAATCAGAATTTCAGGACAAAGATTTCAGAATAAAAGCATATACAGATGTGAACCTGACATACTGTGCACAATTTCCACTTTGAGGCATCCCTTTGAGTATTTTGCTGACTCCAAAGTTATGCATGTGTGGGATAATTTTCCAAGAAACCAAGTAGAAAGAAGTGATAAGAGGCTCAAAAGGCAAGAGGAGCTTTTGGTAGGATCAAGGTTCCAGAGACAGAGGGCAAAATAATTAAAGGTAATCCTGCCGAAGGTTTGAGACCCTGGTGAAAACACCTAGGGCTAGGTCATATGAATAAAAGCAAAGAAGAAATTAATGGCCATCAGCTGGATCAAGGAAATCCACCAACATTAAATACTTTTTGGAAGAAGATAGCATCACACAGTGCTCCCACAAATTTTCATATATGACATCTGCCCTTCCACAAAAAGCACACGGCATATTGCAAACATGACCAAACTGAAAACCAAGAGAAAAAATAAATGATAGAAACAGGCCAACTGATGATCTAGTTATCATAGTGTTTCAGTTACTTTTGCTACATAGCATATTATACCAGAACTTGATATCATAGTGTTTCAGTTACTTTTGCTACAGAGCATATTATACCAGAACTTGGTGGCATAGAACATATCTATGATTTTAAGGGTCAGGAATTTGGGAAGAGGTCAACTTTGCTGTTTTCACTTAGGGTCTTTTATATGGTTGCAGTTACATGTTGGCTAGGGCTGCATCACCCACAGACTTTACTGGGCTGTACATCCAAGGTGGCTTATTTACAAGGCTGGGTAACTGATGCTGACTGTTGGCTTGGGGCTCAGCTTGGGCTGTTAACAAGAGCAACTTAGTATGGCCTCTCTACCATTGTTCTCTCAGTGTAGTGAAACTTATGTAATAACTGGTTTGCCCCAGTATAGTCATCCCCAAAGAGTCAGACAGAAGGTATAAGACCACCAATAACATAGCCTAAAAAATTCTATAGCATCATTTACATGTGCTTTTTGTGCTAAGCATAAGCCAGATATAAGGGAAGAAGACATAGACCCTGCTTCTCAATGAGAGGAGCACCAAAGAATTTATAGCCATTTTTAATTTCTACATGGAGATATCAAAGGTAGACTTTTCATAACTATGATTACAATGATGTCAGTGAAAATGGTGAAGTAAGGAATTTTGAAAGCTCACTTTTCCAAACAAACAAACAAACAAAAGGTCAGAACTGTCATAATTAACTTTTTTAGAACTCTGGAAATTAGCCAAAGGCAACAGCCCCAAGGAGTGCTTATTCAAGAAAAATGGCTTAGTCTTAGTAAGCACAGTAAGCTCTGTAACATTCTAGCATACCCCAGTCCTACACTTCCTCTTCCCATATCAGTACTAACCTATTCTTCTGAAAATTATAGCCTAGATTCTCTATACTGGATAAAACAGAATAGACCTTATTCATTTTTTTTATTTTTTTTATTTTTTTTGACCTTATTCATAAACAATTATATTTACTTGTTTTGATGTATTGATGACTACCTGGAAGACAAGCTCAAATGTCTGTCTTTATTTCACCTGGATGGAACTGGACCAGTGCTAACATTAAAACTGTTATCTAAGGGTCATTTGTCAAAGAAAAATTTATAGGCAAATGTTTCGTTGCTGCTGCCTTCCAGATTCCCAGAAATATTAATCATTTCTGGGAATCTGGAAGGCCACACATGCGTAGGGCTGTGTACATACTTAGAAAAAAAAAACTAGAGAAAGTTCTAAGCTCTTACATCTGACTACTCTTGACACAATACAGAAACAGAAAGTGAAGGCTAAGGCAGACTTATAAATTGCCTGAGTGAGTGTTGAGGTGTGACCTAATGGCACCTTGGTAAACACTGGGAAACTCTTTGATTCCAGGTGTTTAAGGAAATTTCAGTCCAATCATTACCTGACCACTAAACTAATGGAACAGACACTTCAGCAGCCATGAATGAAAAAAAAAAAAATTTAATTTTCTAAAATATTTTGGAGAATTAGTTCAGAAAAGTCACTTAATAAACAAACAACAACAGCTTTAATAAGCAGCAGTGGCAACAAACCTAGGTTAGGATAGAGTATCTTTTTTCTAGAGTTACCATATTTATAATATTCAAAATGTCCAACTCTAAACAAAGTTATGAGACATGCAAATAAATAAGATAGTATGCTCATAGATAAGAAACAAAAGCAGTAAACAGAAACTGTTACTGAGGAAGCTCAGACATTGGACTTTCTGGAAAAAAATCTATAAATAAGCTATTTAATTGAGGAGGAGGGACTCATCCCCAACTCATTCTATGGGGCCAGGATCATCCTGATACCAAAAACTGACAAACTGACCAAAAACACAACAAAAACAAGAAATCTTCAGGCCAATATCTTTGATGAACACTGATGCAAACATCAACAAAATATTAACAAACTGAGTA
>NW_020258477.1:0-6217 GCF_003255815.1 Theropithecus gelada | reverse complement strand
TGGTCTATATCTCTGTTTTGGTACTAGTACCATGCTGTTTTGGTTACTGTAGGCTTGTAGTATAGTTTGAAGTCAGGTAGTGTGATGCCTCCAGCTTTGTTCTGTTGGTTTAGGATTGTCTTGGCAATGCGGGCTCTTTTTTGGTTCCATATGAACTTTAAGGTAGTTTTTTCCAATTCTGTGAAGAAAGTCATTGGTAGCTTGATGGGGATGGCATTGAATCTATAAATTACCTTGGGCAGTATGGCCATTTTCACGATATTGGTTCTTCCGATCCATGAGCATGGTATGTTCTTCCATTTGTTTGTGTCCTCTTTTATTTTGTTGAGCAGCAGTTTGTAGTTCTCCTTGAAGAGGTTCTTCACATCCCTTGTAAGTTGGATTCCTAGGTATTTTATTCTCTTTGAAGCAATTGTGAATGGAAGTTCACAGATGATTTGACTTTCTGTTTGTCTGTTATTGGTGTATAAGAATGCTTGTGATTTTTGCACATTGATTTTGTATCCTGAGATTTTCCTGAAGTTGCTTATCAGCTTAAGGAGATTTTGGGCTGAGACGATTGGGTTTTCTAGATATACAATCATGTCATCTGCAAACAGGGACAGTTTGACTTCCTCTTTTCCTAATTGAATGCCCTTTATTTCTTTCTCCTGCCTGATTGCCCTGGCCAGAACTTCCAACAATATGTTGAATAGGAGTGGTGAGAGAGGGCATCCCTGTCTTGTGCCAGTTTTCAAAGGGAATTTTTCCAGTTTTTGCCCATTCAGTATGATATTGGCTGTGGGTTTGTCATAAATAGCTCTTATTATTTTGATATATGTCCCATCCCTACCTAATTTATTGAGAGTTTTCAGCATGAAGGGCTGTTGAATTTTGTCAAAGGCCTTTTCTGCATCTATTGAGATAATCATGTGGTTTTTTGTTTTGGTTCTGTTTCTGTGCTGGATTACGTTTATTGATTTGCGTACGTTGAACCATCCTTGCATCTCAGGGATGAAGCCCACTTGATCATGGTGGAGAAGCTTTTCGATGTGCTGCTGGATTTGGTTTGCCAGTATTTTATTGAGGATTTTTGCATCGATGTTCATCAGGGATATTGCCCTAAAATTCTCTTTTTTTGTTGTGTCTCTGCCAGGCTTTGGTATCAGGATGATGTTGGCCTCATAAAATGAGTTAGGGAGGATTCCCTCTTTTTCTATTGATTGGAATAGTTTCAGAAGGAATGGTACCAGCTCCTGTTTGTACCTCTGGTGGAATTCGGCTATGAATCTGTCTGGTCCTGGACTTTTTTTAGTTAGTAGGCTATTAATTATTGCCTCAGTTTCAGAGCCTGTTATTGGTCTATTCAGGGATTCAACTTCTTCCTGGTTTAGTCTTGGGAGGGTGTATATGTCCAGGAAATTATCCATTTCTTCTAGATTTTCTAATTTATTTGCGTAGAGGTGTTTATAGTATTCTCTGATGGTAATTTGCATTTCTGTGAGATCAGTGGTGATATCCCCTTTATCATTTTTTATTGTGTCTAATGATTCTTCTCTGTTTTCTTCTGTATTAGTCTCGCTAGCAGTCTATCAATTTTGTTGATCTTTTCAAAACACTGGCTCCTGGATTCATTGATTTTTTGAAGGGCTTTTTATGTCTCTATCTCCTTCAGTTCTGCTCTGATCTTAGTTATTTCTTGCCTTCTGCTAGCTTTTGAATGCGATTGCTCTTGCTTCTCTAGTTCTTTTAATTGTGATGTTAGAGTGTCAATTTCAGATCTTTCCAGCTTTCTCTTGTGGGCATTCAGTGCTATAAATTTCCCTCTACACACTGCTTTAAATGTGTTCCAGAGATTCTGGTATGTTGTGTCTTTGTTCTCATTGGTTTCAAAGAACATCTTTATTTCTGCCTTCATTTCATTTTGTACCCAGTAGTCATTCAGGAGCAGGTTGTTGAGTTTCCATGTAGTTGAGTGGTTTTGAGTGAGTTTCTTTATCCTGAGTTCTAGTTTGATTGCACTATGGTCTGAGAGAGTTTGTTATAATTTCTGTTCTTGTACATTTGCTGAGGAGTGCTTTACTTTCAACTATGTGGTCAATTTTGGAGGAAGTGAGATGTGGTGCTGAGAAAAATGTATATATTCTGTTGATTTGGGGTGGAGAGTTGTGTAGATATCTAGTAGATCTGCTTGGTGCAGAACTAAGTTCAATTCCTGGATATCCTTGTTAACTTTCTGTCTCATTGATCTTTCTAAAGTTGACAGTGGGGTGTTAAAGTCTCCCATTATTATTGTGTGGGAGTCTAAGTCACTTTGTAGGTCTTTAAAGACTTGCTTTTTGAATCTGGGTGCTCCTGATTGGGTGCATATATATTTAGGATAGTTGGTTCTTCTTGTTGAATTAATCACTTTACCATTATGTAATGGCCTTCTTTGTCTCTTTTGATCTTTGTTGGTTTAAAGTCTATTTTATCAGACACTAAGATTGCAACCCTTGCCTTTTTTTTGTTTTCCATTTGCTCAGTAGATCTTCCTCCATTCCTTTATTTTGAGCCTATGTGTATCTCTGCATGTGAGATGGGTCTCCTGAATACAATACACTGATGGGTCTTGACTCTTTATCCAATTTGCCAGTCTGTGTCTTTTTATTGGAGCATTTGGCCCATTTACATTTAAGGTTAATATTGTTACGTGTGAATTTGATCCTGTCATTATGATGTTAGCTGGTTATTTTGCTTGTTAGTTGATACAGTTTCTTCCTAGCATCAATGGTCTTTACAATTTGGCATGTTTTTGCAGTGGCTGCTACTGGTTTTTCCTTTCCATGTTTAGTGCTTCCTTCAGGAGCTCTTGTAGGGAAAACCTGATGGTGACAAAATCTCTAAGCATTTGCTTGTCTGTAAAGGATTTTATTTCACTTTCACTTATGAAGCTTTGTTTGACTGGATATGAAATTCTGGGTTGAAAATTCTTTTCTTTAAGAATGTTGAATGTTGGCCCCCACTCTCTTCTGGCTTGTAGAGTTTCTGCTGAGAGATCTGCTGTTAGTCTGATGGCTTCCCTTTGTGGGTAACCCAACCTTTCTCTCTGGCTGCCCTTAACATTTTTTCCTTCATTTCAACTTTGGTGAATCTGACAATTATGTGTCTTGGAGTTGCTCTTCTCAAGGAGTATCTTTGTGACATTATCTGTATTTCCTGAATTTGAATGTTGGCCTGCCTTGCTAGGTTGGGGAAGTTCTCCTTGATAATATCCTGCAGAGTGTTTTTCAACTTGGTTCCATTCTCCCTGTCACTTTCAGGTACAACAATGAGATGTAGATTTGGTCTTTTCACATAGTTCCATATTTGTTGGAGGCTTTGTTTGTTTCTTTTTACACTTTTTTCTCTAACTTCTCTTCTCCCTTCATTTTATTCATGTGATCTTCAATCACTTATACCCTTTCTTCCAGTTGATCGAATTGGCTACTGAAGCTTGTGCATTTGTCACATAGTTCTCGTGCCACGGTTTGCAGCTCCATCAGTGCATTTAAGGACGTCTCTACACTAGTTATTCTAGTTAGTCATTCATCTAATCTTTTTTCAAGGTGTTTAGCTTCTTTGCACTGGGTTCAAACTTCCTCCTTTCGCTCGGAGAAGTTTGATTGTCTGAAGCCTTCTTCTCTCAACTCATCAAAGTCAATCTCCCTCTAGCTTTGTTCCATTTCTGGTGAGGAGCTGCGTTCCTTTGGAGGGGGAGAGACACTATGATTTTTAGAATTTTCAGCTTTTCTGCTCTGTTTTTTCCCCATCTTTGTGGTTTTGTCTATCTTTGGTCTTTGATGATAGTGATGTATAGATGGGGTTTTGGTGTGGATGTCCTTTCTGTTTGTTAGTTTTCCTTCTAACAGTCAGGATCCTAAGCTGCAGGTCTGTTGGCGTTTCCTGGAAGTCCATTCCAGACCCTGTGTGCCTGGGTATCAGCAGCAGAGGCTGCAGAACAGTGAATATTGCTGAACAGCAAATGTTGCTGCCTGATCGTTCCTCTGGAAGTTTTGTCTCAGAGGGGTACCCGGCCATGTGAGGTGTCAGTCTGCCCCTACTGGAGGGTGCCTCCTAGTTAGGCTACTCGGGGGTCAGGGACCCACTTGAGGATGCAGTCTGTCCATTCTCAGATCTCAAACTCCATGCTGGGAGAGCCACTACTCTCTTCAAAGCTGTCATATAGGGACATTTAAGTCTGCAAAAGTTTCTGCTACCTTTTGTTTGGCTATTCCCTGCCCCCAGAGATGGAATCTATAGAGGCAGGCAGGTCTCCTTGAGCTGCAGTGGGCTTCCCCCAGTTCGAGCATCCCAGCTGCTTTGTTTACCTACTCAAGCCTCAGCTGACTTGAAGTTCGATCTCAGACTGCTGTGCTAGCAATGAGTGAGACTCCATGGGTGTGGGACATAATCTCCTGGTATGTAGTTTGCTAAGACCACTGGAAAAGCACAGTATTAGGGTGGGAGTGACCCAAGTTTCCAGGTGCTATCTGTCACAGCTTTGCTTGGCTAGGAAAGGGAATTCCCTGACTCCTTGTGCTTCCCAGGTGAGGTGATGCCTCGCCCTGCTTTGGCTCACACTCGGTGTGCTGCACCCCCTGTTCTGCACTCACTGTCCAACAAGCCCCAGTGAGATGATCCCAGTGCTTCAGTTGGAAATGCAGAAATCACCCATCTTCTGTGTAGCTCATGCTGGGAGCTGTAGACTGGAGCTCTTCCTATTCAGCCATCTTGGAACTGCCCCTCTGCTTGGATAATTTTTGATAAATAAGAGGCTGATATTGATTTAATGAAAATAGCTAAATATTGAATTATTTAGTGAAATAGCCATAACTTCTAATCTATAGCTTTAGGCAGTCAAGTCCCCAGGCAGGAAGGGGGTTTGTTTAGTGAAGGACTGTTATCATCTTTGTTTCAAAACTAAACTATAAACTAAGTTACTCCCAAAGTTAGTTCATCCAATGCCCAGAAAGGAACAAGGACAGCTTGGGGGTTAAAAGCTAGATGGAGTAGGTTGTGTCAGATCTTTTTCATTGTCCCAGTTATAATTTTGCAGTGATAGTTTCATAACTTTAAATGGTGACTATTGCAGATTTCATAAATAATCTAGGCAAACTATTAAAATAATTAGGTAAATGTAATGGGATAAATATTTGTAGACAAACTTACCATAATTTAGAGTCTAAATTAAGTAACAGATATTTCATCAATTGGTTATTTTCAAAAAAAAATTGTAGGCAAACATTCTTTCCAAAAAAGTGTGCCCTTTTTAAAAGGTGAATAATTGTTGTCTAATTCAAAGCCTCTTTAAAGGTTATGTATACAACAACGAAAAAGAAACCAGGAAATAAGAGAGGTGTAAAGAAAGTTATATTAATATAATTAAAAAGGTATTTTTGGTAAAAAAGCTTAAAGAAAAATAACTTTATATGCGAAAGAAGCTTATATGGTAAATTTTGTCCTAGAATAAAATAACTGGTTGTTTTAAAAATGAGGGATGTTCAGGACAAACCAGAATATCCAAGCATGTCATGAATGGTCAGTGTAAGTCGTAATAAGAGGATTTATTAAAAAAGAAAAAAACTTTTATGTGACCAAGCTGTCTATAATTAGAGGAAAGTTATAATGGTCTTTCTAGAGATTGAGTTTTGATTAAAAAAACACACTTACACATGAAAGGATTGGTTCAAACTATGACATTTTCTTAAGGCATTGCTCGACTCTTAATAAATTAAAAGACATTATAATTTTTAATGCAAATTTTAACATTTATTGCATCTTGCTGTTTTCAGGTTTCTCTCCTCTTTTAAGAGACCTGAAATCAAACTCTATATTTTAACTTATTTCCAGTTCCTGTAAGTTTTTTTTTCCTTCAGTTTCTAACTGTTGTGACCTGATGCAAAAGAAAGAAAGAGAGAGAGAGAGAGAGAGAGAGAGAGAGAGAGAGAAGGAAAGAAAGAAAGAAAGAAAGAAAGAAAGAAAGAAAGAAAGAAAGAAGAAAGAAAAAGTTTTATCTTAGAAGTCTAAAGGAAATGTTTTCTTCCAACATAATATTCTCCATAGGGAGCAGCAGTTGCACTGCAGAAGGTCTTTTATTTTGCCCTTGAGTAACTGTCCTAATAATTAGATCTTACACTTTATCAAAATAATTCCTATGCCATTATTACTAAGTTTGGTTTGCTTAGAAAAAACTGAGATTAAAAATTTTTCTTAAAAT
>NW_020258476.1:0-6220 GCF_003255815.1 Theropithecus gelada | reverse complement strand
GTATATTCTGTTGATTTGGGGTGGAGAGTTCTATAGATGTCTATTAGGTCTGCTTGCTGCAGAGATGAGTTCAATTCCTGGATACCCTTGTTAACTTTCTGCCTCATTGATCTGTCTAGTGTTGACAGTGGGGTGTTGAAGTCTCCCATTATTATTGTGTGGGAGTCTAAGTCTCTTTGTAAGTCTTTAAGGACTTGCTTTATGAATCTGGGTGCTCCTGTATTGGGTGCATATATATTTAGGATAGTTAGCTCTTCCTGTTAAATTGATCCCTTTACCATTATGTAATGGCCTTCTTTGTCTCTTTTGGTCTTTGATTTTTTAAAGTCTGTTTTATCAGAGACTAGGATTGCAACCCCTGCTTTTTTTTGTTCTCCATTTGCTTGGTAAATCTTCCTCCATCCCTTTATTTTGAGTCTATGTATGTCTCTGTATGTGAGATGGGTCTCCTTAATAAAGCAAACTGATGGGTCTTGACTCTTTATCCAGTTTGCCAGTCTGTGTCTTTTAATTGGAGCATTTAGTCCATTTACATTTAAGGTTAAGATTGTTATGTGTGAACTTGATCCTGCCATTATGATATTAACTGGTTATTTTGCTCATTAGTTGATGCAGTTTCTTCCTAGCCTCGATGGTCTTTACATTTTGGCATGTTTTTGCAATGGCTGGTTCCTGTTGTTCCTTTCCATGTTTAGTGCTTCCTTCAGGGTCTCTTGTAAGGCAGGCCTAGTGGTGACAAAATCTCTAAGCATTTGCTTACCTGTAAAGGATTTTATTTCTCCTTCACTTATGAAAGTTAGTTTGTTTGGATATGAAATTCTGGGTTTAACATTCTTTCCTTTAAGAATGTTGAATATTGGCCCCCACTCTCTTCTGGCTTGGAGAGTTTCTGCCGAGAGATCTGCTGTTAGCCTGATGGGCTTCCCTTTGTGGGTAACCCGACCTTTCTCTCTGGCTGCCCTTAAGGTTTTTTCCTTCTTTTCAACTTTGGTGAATCTGGCAATTATGTGTCTTGGAGTTGCCCTTCTCGAGGAGTATCTTTGTGGCGTTCTCTGTATTTCCTGGATTTGAATGTTTGCCTGCCCTACTAGGTTGGGGAAGTTCTCCTGGATGATATCCTGAAGAGTGTTTTCCAACTTGGTTCCATTTTCCCCCTCACTTTCAGGCACCCGAATCAGATGTAGATTTGATCTTTTTACATAATCCCATACTTCTTGCAGGCTTTGTTCATTTCTTTTTCTTCTTTTTTCTTTAGGTTTCTCTTCTCGCTTCATTTCATTCATTTGATCCTCAATCGCTGATACTCTCTCTTCCTGTTGATCGAGTCTGTTACTGAAACTTGTGCATTTGTCACGTATTTTGCGTGTCATGGTTTTCATCTCTGTCCATTCGTTTGTGGCCTTCTCTGCATTAATTTTTCTAGTTATCAATTATTCCACTTTTTTTTCAAGATTTTTAGTTTCTTTGTGCTGGGTACGTAATTCCTCCTTTAGCTCTGAGAAGTTTGATGGACTGGAGCCTTCTTCTCTCATCTCATCAAAGTCATTTTCCGTCCAGCTTTGATCCGTTGCTGGCGATGAGCTGCGTTCCTCTGCAGGGGGTGATGCGCTCTTATTTTTTGAATTCCCAGCTTTTCTGCCCTGCTTTTTCCCCATCTTTGTGGTTTTATCTGCCTCTGGTCTTTGATGATGGTGTCGTACTGATGGGGTTTTGGTGTGGGTGTCCTTCGTGTTTGTTAGTTTTCCTTCTAACAGTCAGGACCTTCAGCTGTAAGTCTGTTGGAGATTGCTTGAGGTCCACTCCAGACCCTGTTTGCCTGGGTGTCAGCAGCAGAGGCTGCAGAAGATAGAATATTGCTGAACAGCGAGTGTACCTGTCTGATTCTTGCTATGGAAGCTTCCTCTCAGGGGTGTATTCCACCCTGTGAGGTGTGGGGTGTAGGTCTGCCCCTAGGAGGGGATGTCTCCCAGTTAGGCTACTCAGGGGTCAGTGACCCACTTGAGCAGGTAGTCTGTCCGTTCTCAGATCTCAGCTTCCGTGTTGGGAGATCCACTGCTCACTTCAAAGCTGTCAGACAGAGTCGTTTGCGTCTGCAGAGGTTTCAGCTGCTTTTTGTTGTTATTGTTGTTGTTGTTGTTTAGCTGTGCCCTGTCCCCAGAGGTGGAGTCTAAGGAGACAGGCAGGACTCCTTGAGCTGCTGTGAGCTCCACCCAGTTCGAGCTTCCCAGCCGCTTTGTTTATCTACTTAAGCCTCATCAATGGCGGGCGCCCCTCCCCAAGCCTGGCTGCTGCCTTGCGGCCAGATCGCAGACTGCTATGCTAGCAATGAGGGAGGCTCCGTGGGCGTGGGACCCTCCCGGCCAGGTATGGGATATAGTCTCCTGGTGTTTCCGTTTGCTAAGATCCTTGGTATAGCACAGTATTGGGGTCGGAGTTACCCGATTTTCCAGGTGTTGTGTGTCTCACTTCCCCTGGCTAGGAAAAGGGATTCCCTTCCCCCTTGCACTTCCTAGGTGAGGCGATGCCTCGCCCTGCTTCAGCTCTGGCTGCTGGGGCTGCAGCTGCTGACCAGCATGGATTGTCAGGCACTCCCCAGTGAGATGAACCCAGTACCTCAGTTGAAAATGTAGAAATCACCTGTCTTCTGTGTCGCTGGCGCTGGGAGTTGGAGACTGGAGCTGTTCCTATTAGGCCATCTTACTCCCCCCCCGCCCCATATTTTATCTTTTAACATTTTATTTTATTCTAGATTCAGTAGATATGTGTGCATGTTTGTTATATTGGTATATTATGTATTGGTGGGGATTGGGACTCTAATGTATCCATTACCCAAATATATTGGTGGAGACTGGGATTCTAGTGTACCCATTACCAAATAGTGAACATTTTACCTGATAAGTCATTTTCAACACTTATCCCCTCCCATTATTCTTTCATTTTGGAGTCTCTAGTGTCTATTATTTTCATCTTAATGTCCATGTTTATCCATTGTTTAGCTCCCACTTCTAAGTGAGAACATGCAGTATTTAATTTTCAGTTTCCGGGTTAATCCGGTCAATATTGATGAACAGTTAAATTTATTTCTTGTATTTGCTATTGAGAATAGTGCTGTGAATTAACGTATGAGTGTGGGTGTCTTTT
Organism: Theropithecus gelada; assembly: GCF_003255815.1. Lineage (NCBI taxonomy): Eukaryota > Metazoa > Chordata > Mammalia > Primates > Cercopithecidae > Theropithecus > Theropithecus gelada. Next base: position 3,079 of record NW_020258476.1, on the reverse strand, counting down.
TGGTAGAACAATTTCTTTTCCTGTGAGTATATACCCAGTAATTAGATTGTTGGGTTAAATGGCAATTCTATCTTTAGATCTTTGAGCAATTGACATACTGTTTTCTATGGACTTTGAACAAATTTACAATCCCAGCAACAATGTATAAACATTCTTGTTTTCTCTGCAGCCTTGCCAGTATCTGTTGTTTTTGACTTTTCAACACTAGCCATTCTAACTAGTGTAAGATATCTCACTGTGATTTTAATTTGCATTTCTCTGATGATTAGCAATGTTGAGCATTTTTTCATGTGTTTCTCAGATGCTTGTATGTCTCCTTTTGAAAAAAAAAAAAAAGTCAGTTCATGTTCTTTTCCTAGTTTTGAATGGGCTTTCTTTTCTTGTTGAGGTGTTTGAGTTTCTGGCAGATCTTGGATATTAGTCCTTAGCCATGGGCATAATTTGCATACATTTTCTGTTATTGTGTATGTTGTCTTTTTACTCGTGACTTTTTTGGTATGTAGCTTTTTAGTTTAATTAAGTTAAATTTGTCTCTTTTTCATTGTTGTTGCATTTGCTTTTAGGGTCTTTATCACCAAATATTTGCCTAGGCCAATGTCCAGACGGTTTTTCCTAGATAGTCTCATAAAATTTTATATTTTCAGGTCATATATTTAAGCATTTAGTTGACCTTGAGTTACTTTTTGAATTTGGTGAGAGATAGGGGTCTGGTTTAATTCTGCTGCATATGATTAATTTTCTCAGCACCGTTTGCTGAATAGGGTGTCTTTTCCCTATTACTTATTTGTGTGAAATTTGTCAAGGATCACTTAGCTGTAGGTGTGTGGCTTTATTTCAGGATTCTTCATTCAGTACCATTCATCTATGTGTCTGTTTTTGTACCAGTACTATGCTGTTTTAGTTACTACAGTATGGTAGTATAATTTGAGGTCAGGCAGTGTGCTGTCTCCAGATTTGTTCTTTTTGCTTGAGATTGTTTTGGCTATTAGAGCTCTTTTTTTTGTTTTATATGAGCTTAAGAACTTTTCCAATTCTGTGAAAAATAAAAATAGTAATTGGTAATTTGATTGAGATTGTGTTGAATATATAGATTGTTTTGGGCAGTGAGGTCATTTCTATTATATTTATTTTTTCATTCCATGAGGATGAAATATTTCTTCCCTTAGCTTCTGTCATCTATAATTTCTTTCAGCAGTGTTTGGTAGTTGTCCTTGTAGAGATTTTTCACCTCATTGGTTACATGTATTCCTAGCAATTTTATTTTTTGTGTGTGCCAATTGTAAATAGTACTGAGTTCTTAATTTGATTTTCAGCTTGAAGATTATTGGTGAACAGAAAAGCACATTGATTTTGTATTCTGAAACTTTACTGAAATCCTTTATATGTTCCAGGAATCTTTTGGAGGAGTCTTCAGAGTTGTCTAGGTATATGATTATGTCATCAATGGACAGAGATAATTTGACTTTCTCTTTTCCAATTTGAATGCCTTTTATTTATTTTTCTTGCCTGACTGCTCTGTCTAGGACTTCCAGTATTATGTTGAATAGAATACATTTTTTTCCAAAATAACTAGCTAGTTGTATTCTAGAAAACAGTTCCACTTTCATCTTTATGGCATTATACTTTGGTTTACGTAATACTATTTTTTTCATTTGTTTCAAAGAATAAAAAAGTAATTATTGCTGTTTTTAGTTTTCTAAAGTGCTTTATTTAGGAAAGATTGACATACAAAAAGTTGTATAGATTTAATGCATACCACTTAATGAAATGGGAGATAAATATAAACCCATGCAAACATCAATATAATCTATAATATAAACCTATCATCAACTCCAAAAGTTTTCTCTCATCCCCTTTATTACAGTATTATTATTATTATTTAGTGATAAGAATACATAGGATATATCCCCTTAGCAATTTTTTAAAATATAAAATATATTATTGTAAACTATGGGTGCTATGCTGCAGTAGATCTCTAGGGCTTATCTATCTTGTATAACCAATACTGTGGTACCTTTAGCTTATACCTCTACATTTTCTCGTGCCCCCAGCACTTTGCTTTCATGAGTTTGGCTATTTTTGATTTATCATATAAGTGGTATTATGTGGGAGGATATTAGGCTAATTTCCTGCAGTTTTATCCATGTTGTAACAAATGGCAGGAGTTTCTTATTTTCTAAAACTGAAAAATATTCTATTATAGGTATAGGCAGTATCCTATTTTCTTTATATATCACCTCATGAATGGACATTTAGCTTGCTCCTCTGTCTTGGCTATTGTGAATTATGCTGCAGTGAACGTGGGAATGAAGTTTTTTGAGATTTTTAATTTAAATTCCTTTGGCTATGTACTTAGACTTGGGATTACTGAATCGTACTATAGTTCCATTTTAAATTTTTTTAAAAGGCTCTATTCTGATTTTTATAGTAACTGCACAAATTTACTTTCTTACCAACAATGTACAACGGTTAATTTTCTTTGCATCCTTGCCTACACTTTTTACCTTTTGTATGTTTTTTTTTTTTTTTAATAATAGCCATCCTAACAGGTGTGAAGTAATATCTTGTGATTTTGATTTGCATTTCCCTGATAATAAGTGATGTTGAGCACCATTTTATATACCCGTTGACCATTGGTATGTCTTCCTCGTATAACTATTGCTTAGTGATTTGGTATGTCTTCCTTGTATAAATATTGCTTAGATGATTTTTAATGTTTTTATAGTTTTGAGTTTTACATTTAAGTATTTAATCCAACTTGAGTTAATTTTTGTACAATGGATGAGGAAGAGGTCCATTTTTAGATTTCTGCATATGGCTAGCCAGTTTTCCCAGCACCATTTATTAAATAGGGAATCCTTTCCCCATTGCTTGATTTTGTCAAGTTTCTCAAAGATCAGGTGGTTGTAAACGTGTGGTTTAGAATTTGGAATGCGTAACTCCTCAAAGTTTGTTCTTCTTTGCCAATTTTTATTTTGGATATTCAGCATCCCTTACAATTACATATGAATTTTAGAATCTGCTTTTCCGAGGGGCGGAGCAAGATGGCCGAATAGGAGCAGCTCCAGTCTTCAACTCC
>NW_020258475.1:2272-6221 GCF_003255815.1 Theropithecus gelada | reverse complement strand
TCCTCAGATGAAATACGGAAAGAAGCTTTTTGAGAAACTGCTTAGTGTTCTGTTAATTCATCTCAGAGAGTTACATCCTTATTTCGTGCATCTCTTTGCCAGCCTTATTTCTGTGGAATCTGAGAAGAGATATTTCCGATCCCTTTGAAGACTATAGGGCCAAAGGAAATATCCTCCGATAACAAAGAGAAAGAAGCTTTCTGAGAAACTTCTATGTGTTCTGTGAAATCCTCTCACAGAGTTACAGCTTTCCCCTCAAGGGCTTTTCGCTAAGACAGTTCTTGTGGAATTGGCAAAGGGATATTTGGAAGCCCATAGAGGGCTACGGAGAAAAAGGAAATATCCTCAGATGAAATATGGAAAGAAGCTTTCTGAGAAAGTGCTTAGTGTTCTGTTAATTCATCTCACAGAGTTACATCTGTATTTCGTGGATCTCTTTGCTAGCTTTATTTCTGTGGAATCTGAGAACAGATATTTCGGATCCCTTTAGAGTATGGGGCCAAAGGAAATATCCTCCGATAACAAAGACAAGGAAACTTTCTGAGAAACTACTTTGTGTTCTGTAAAATCATCTCACAGAGTTACAGCTTTCCCCTCAAGAAGCCTTTCGCTAACACAGTTCTTGTGGAATTGGCAAAGTGATATTTGAAAGCCCATAGAGGGCTATCGTGAAAAAGGAAATATCCTCAGATGAAATCTGGAAAGAAGCTTTCTGAGAAAGTGCTGTGTGATGTGTGACTTCCACTCACAAAGTTAGGTCTGTATTTCGTGGATCTCTTTGCTAGCCTTATTTCTGTGGAATCTCAGAACAGATATTTCATATCCATTTGAAGTGTATGGGGCCAAAGGAAATATCCTCCTATAACAAAGAGAAAGAAGCTTTCTGAGAAAGTGCTTAGTGTTCTGTTAATTCATCTCACAGAGTTACATCTGTATTTCGTGCATCTCTTTGCGAGCCTTATTTCTGTGGAATCTGAGAACAGATATTTCGGATCCCTTTGAAGACTATAGGGCCAAAGCAAATATCCTCCGATAACAAAGAGAAAGAAGCTTTCTGTGAAACTTCTTTGTGTTCTGTGAAATCATCTCACAGTGTTACAGCTTTCCCCTCAAGAAGCCTTTCGCCTAGAGAGATCTTGTGGAATTGGCAAAGTGATATTTGGAAGACCCTAGAGGGCTATCGTGAAAAAGGAAATATCCCCAGATGAAATCTGGAAAGAGGGTTTCTGAGAAACTGCTTAGTGTTGTGTCAATTCATCTCACAGAGTTACATCTGTATTTCGTGGATCTCTTTGCTAGCCTTATCTCTGTGGAATCTGAGAAGAGATATTTCGGATCCCTTTGAAGACTATAGGGCTAAAGGAAATATCCTCCGATAACAAAGAGAAAGAAGCTTTCTGAGAAACTTCTTTGTATTCTGTGAAACCATCTCACAGAGTTGCAGCTTTCCCCTCAAGGGTTTTTCGCTAAGACAGTTCATGTGGAATTGGCAAAGTGATATTTGGAAGCCCTTACAGGGCTATGGTGAAAAAGGAAATATCCTCAGAAGAAATCTGGAAAGAAGCTTTCTCAGAAACTGCTTAGTGTTCTGTTAATTCATCTCACAGGGTTACATCGGTATTTCGTGCATCTCTTTGCCAGCCTTATTTCTGTGGAATCTGAGAACAGATATTTCGGATCCCTTTGAAGACTATAGGGCCAAAGGAAATATCCTCCGATAACAAAGAGAAAGAAGCTTTCTGAGAAACTTCCTTGTGTTCTGTGAAATCATCTCACAGAGTTACAGCTTTCCCCTCAAGAAGCCTTTCCCTAAGCCAGTTCTTGTGGAATTGCCAAAGTGATATTTGAAATCCCCTAGAGGGCTATGGTGAAAAAGGAAATATCCTCAGATGAAATATGGAAAGAAGCTTTCTGAGAAAATTCTTAGTGTTCTGTTAATTCATCACACAGAGTTACAACTGTATTTCGTGGATCTCTTTGCCAGCCTTATTTTTGTGGAATTTGAGAACAGATATTTCGGATCCCTTGGAAGACTATAGGGCTGAAGGGAATATCCTCCGATAACAAAGAGAAAGAAGCTTTCTGAGAAATTTCTTTGTGTTCTGTGAAATCATCTCACAGAGTTACAGCTTTCCCCTCAGGAAGCCTTTCGCTAAGACAGTTCTTGTGGAATTGGCAAAGTGATATTTGGAAGCCCATAGAGGGCTATGGTGAAAAAGGAAATATCCTCAGATGAAATCTGGAAAGAAGCTTTCTGAGAAACTGCTCTGTGATGTGTGACTTCCACTCACAGATTTACATCTGTATTTCGTGGATCTCTTTGCTAGCCTTATTTCTGTGAAATCTGAGAACTCATATTTCGGATCGCTTTGAAGACTATAGGGCCAAAGAAAATATCCTCCGATAACAACGAGAAAGAAGCTTTCTGAGAATCTTCTTTGTGTTCTGTGAAATCATCTCACAGAGTTACAGCTTTCCCCTCAAGAAGCCTTTCGCTAAGACAGTTCTTGAGGAATCGGCAAAGTGATATTTGGAAGCCCATAGAGGGCTATGGTGAAAAAGGAAATATCCTCAAATGAAATCTGGAAAGAAGCTTTCTGAGAAACTGCTTAGTGTTCTGTTAATTCATCTCACAGATTTACATCTGTATTTCGTGCATCTCTTTGCTAGCCTTATTTCTGTGGAATCTGAGAACAGGTATTTCGGATCCCTTTGAAGACTATAGGCCCATAGGTAATATCCTCCGATAACAAAGAGAAAGAAGCTTTCTGAGAAACTTCTTTGTGTTCTGTGAAATCATCTCACGGAGCCAAAGCTTTCCCCTCAAGAAGCCTTTCGCTAAGACAGTTCTGGGGGAATTGGTAAAGTGATATTTGGAAGCCCATAGAGGGCTATGGTGAAAAGGAAATATCCTCAGATGAAATCTGGAAAGAAGCTTTCTGAAAAACTGCTTAGTGTTCTGTTAATTCATCTCACAGAGTTACATCTGTATTTCGTGGATCTCTTTGCTAGCCTTATTTCTGTGGAATCTGAGAACAGATATTTCGGATCCCTTTATAGAGTATGGGGCCAAAGGAAATATCCTCCGATAACAAAGACAAGGAAACTTTCTGAGAAACTACTTTGTGTTCTGTAAAATCATCTCACAGAGTTACAGCTTTCCCCTCAAGAAGCCTTTCGCTAACTCAGTTCTTGTGGAATTGGCAAAGTGATATTTGAAAGCCCATAGAGGGCTATCGTGAAAAAGGAAATATCCTCAGATGAAATCTGGAAAGAAGCTTTCTGAGAAAGTGCTCTGTGATGTGTGACTTCCACTCACAGAGTTAGGTCTGTATTTCGTGGATCTCTTTGCTAGCCTTATTTCTGTGGAATCTCAGAACAGATATTTCAGATCCATTTGAAGTGTATGGGGCCAAAGGAAATATCCTCCTATAACAAAGAGAAAGAAGCTTTCTGAGAAACTGCTTAGTGTTCTGTTAATTCATCTCACAGAGTTACATCTGTATTTCGTGCATCTCTTTGCTAGCCTTATTTCTGTGAAATCTGAGAACAGATATTTCGGATCCCTTTGAAGACTATAGGGCCAAAGGAAATAATCTCCGATAACAAAGAGAAAGAAGCTTATTGAGAAACTTCTTTGTGTTCTGTGAAATCATCTCACAGAGTTACAGCTTTCCCCTCAAGAAGCCTTTCGCTAAGACAGTTCTGGTGAAATTGACAAAGTGATATTTGGAAGCCCATAGAGGGCTATGGTGAAAAAGGAAATATCCTCAGATGAAATACGGAAAGAATCTTTTTGAAAAACTGCTTACTGTTCTGTTAATTCATCTCACAGAGTTACATCCTTATTTCGTGCATCTCTTTGCCAGCCTTATTTCTGTGGAATCTGAGAAGAGATATTTCCGATCCCTTTGAAGACTATAGGGCCAAAGGAAATATCCTCCGATAA
>NW_020258475.1:0-2191 GCF_003255815.1 Theropithecus gelada | reverse complement strand
CTCAAGAAGCCTTTCGCTAAGACAGTTCTTGAGGAATTGGCAAAGTGATATTTGGAAGTCCATAGAGGGCTACGGTGAAAAAGGAAATATCCTCACATGAAATCTGGAAAGAAGCTTTCTGAGAAACTGCTTAGTGTTCTGTTAATTCATCTCACAGATTTACATCTGTATTTCGTGGATCTCTTGGCTAGCCTTATTTCTGTGCAATCTGAGAACAGATATTTCAGATCCCTTTGAAGACTACAGGGCCAAAGGAAATATCCTCCGATAACAAAGAGAAAGAAGCTTTCTGAGAAACTTCTTTGTGTTCTGTGAAATCATCTCACAGAGTTACAGCTTTCCCCTCAAGGGCTTTTCGCTAAGACAGTTATTGTGGAATTGGCAAAGTGATATTTGGAAGCCCATAGAGGGCTATGGTGAAAAAGGAAATATCCTCAGAAGAAATCTGGAAAGAAGATTTCTGAGGACTGCTTAGTGTTCTATTAATTCATCTCACAGAGTTACATCTGTATTTCGTGCATCTCTTTGCTAGCCTTATTTCTGTGGAATCTGAGAACAGATATTTCGGATCCCTTTGAAGGCTATGGGTCCAAAGGAAATATCCTCCGATAACAAAGAGAAAGAAGCTTTCTGAGAAACTTCTTTGTGTTCTGTGAAATCATCTCACAGAGTTACAGCTTGTTCCGCAAGAAGCCTTTCGCTAAGACAGTTCTTATGGAATTGGCAAAGTGATATTTGGAAGTCCATAGAGGGCTATGGTGAAAAAGGTCATATCCTCAGATGAAATCTGGAAAGAAGCTTTCTGAGAAACTGCTTAGTGTTCTGTTATTTCATCTCACAGAGTTACATCTGTATTTCCTGCATCTCTTTGCTAACCTTATTTCTGTGAAATCTGAGAACAGATATTTCGGATCCCTTTGAAGGCTATAGGGCCAAAGGAAATATCCTCCCATAACAAAGAGAAAGAAGCTTTCTGAGAAACTTCTTTGTGTTCTGTGAAATCTACTCAAAAATTACAGCTTTCCCCTCAAGAAGCCTTTCGCTAAGACAGTTCTGGTGGAATTGGCAAAGTGATATTTGGAAGCCCTTAGAGGGCTATGGTGAAAAAGGAAATATCCTCAGATGAAATCTGGAAAGAAGATTTCTGAGAAATTGCTCAGTGTTCTGTTAATTCGTCTCACAGATTTACATCTGTATTTCGTGGATCTCTTTGCTAGCCTTATTTCTGTGCAATCTGAGAACAGATATTTCAGATCCCTTTGATGACTATAGGGCCAAAGGAAATATCCTCCGATAACAAAGAGAAAGAAGCTTTCTGAGAAACTTCTGTGTGTTCTGTGAAATCCTCTCAGAGAGTTACAGCTTTCCCCTCAAGGGCTTTTCGCTAAGACAGTTCTTGTGGAATTGGCAAAGTGATATTTGGAAGCCCATAAAGGGCTATGGTGAAAAAGGACATATCCTCAGATGAAATCTGGAAAGAAGCTTTCTGAGAAACGGCTTAGTGTTTTTTAATTCACCTCACAGAGTTACATCTGTATTTCGTGCATCTCTTTGCTAGCCTTATTTCTGTGAAATCTGAGAACAGATATTTCGGATCCCTTTGAAGACTATAGGGCCAAAGGAAATATCCTCCGATAACAAGGAGAAAGAAGCTTTCTGAGAAACTTCTTTGTGTTCTGCGAAATCATCTCACAGAGTTACAGCTTTCCCTCAAGAAGCCGTTGGCGAAGACAGTTCTCCTGGAATTGGCAAAGTGATATTTGGAAGCCCATAGAGGGCTATGGTGAAAAAGCAAATATCCTCAGATGAAATCTGGAAAGAAGCTTAGTGAGAAACTGCTCTGTGATGTGTGACTTCCACTCACAGAGTTACATCTGTATTTCGTGGATCTCTTTGATAGCCTTATTTCTGTGGATTCTGAGAACAGATATTTCGGATCCCTTTGAGACAATAGGGCCAAAGGAAATATCCTCCGATAACAAAGAGAAAGAAGCTTTCTGAGAAACTTCTTTGTGTTCTGTGAAATCATCTCACAGAGTTACAGCTTTCCCCGCAAGAAGCCTTTCGCTAAGAGTTCTTGTGGAATAGGCAAAGTGATATTTGGAAGCCCCTAGAGGGCTATCGTGAGAAAGGAAATATCCTCAGATGAAATCTGGAAAGAAGTTTTCTGAGAAACTGCTTAGTGTTCTGT
>NW_020258474.1:0-6222 GCF_003255815.1 Theropithecus gelada | reverse complement strand
AAATATCACTTTGCGAATTCCACAAGAACACGCTTAGCAAGCGGCTTTTGCGGGGAAAGGTGTAACTCTGTGAGATGAATTAAGAGAACACTAAGCAGTTTCTCAGAGAGCTTCCTTCCAGATTTCATCGGAGGTTATTTTTTTTTCACCAGCGCCCTCTATGGGCGTCCAAATATCACTTTGCAAATTCCACAAGAACTGTCTTAGCGAAAGACTTCTTGAGGGGAAAGCTGTAACTCTGTGAGATGATTTCCCAGGACACAAAGAAGGTTCTCAGAAAGCTTCTTTCTCTTTGTTATCGGAGGATATTTCCTTTGGCCCTAGAATCTTCAAAGGGATCCGAAATATCTGTTCTCAGATTCCACAGAAATAAGGCTAGCAAAGAGATCCACGAAATACAGATGTAAGTCTGTGATTGGAAGTCACACATCACAAAGTAGTTTCTCAGAAAGCTTCTTTCCAGTTTTTCTCTGAGGATATTTTCTTTTTCACCATAGCCCTCTATGGGTTTCCAAATATGTCTTTGTGAATTCCACAAGAACAGGCTTAGCAAGCGGCTTCTTGAGGGGAAAGCTGTAACTCTGTGAGATGAATTAACAGAACACTAAGCAGTTTCTCAGAAAGCTTCTTTCCAGATTTCATCAGAGGATATTTCGTTTTTCACCATAGCACTCTAAGGGCTTCCAAATATCACTTTTCATATTACAAAAGAACTGTCTTAACGAAAGGCTTATTGAGGGGAAAGCTGTAACTCTGTGAGATGATTTCACAGAACACAAAGAAGTTTATCAGAAAGCTTATTTCTCTTTGTTATCGGAGGATATTTCCTTTGGCCCTAGAGTCTTCAAAGGGATCTGAAGTATCTGTTCTCAGATTCCACAGAAATGAGGCTAGCAAAGAGATTCACGAAATACAGATGTAACCATGTTGAGTGGAAGTCACACACCACAAAGCAGTGTCTCAGACAGCTTTTTCCAGTTTTTCCCCGAGGATATTTTCTTTTTCACCATATCTCTCTATGGGCTTCCAAAATATCACTTGGCGAATACCACCAGAACAGGCTTAGCGAGCGGCTTCTTGGGGGGAAAGCTGTAAATCTGTGAGATGAATTAACAGAACACTAAGCAGTTTCTCAGAAAGCTTCTTTTCAGAATTCATCGGAGGATATTTAATTTTTCACCATAGCCCTCTATGGGCTTCCACGTATCGCTTTGCAAATTACACAAGCACTGTCTTAGCGAAAGGCTTCTTGAGGGGAAAGCTGTAACTCTGTGAGATGATTTCACAGAACACAAAGAAGTTTCTCAGAAAGCTTCTTTCTCTTTTTATCGGAGGATATTTCCTTTGGCCCTAGAGTCTTCAAAGGGATTCGAAATATCTGTTTTCAGATGCCACAGAAATAAGGCTAGCAAAGAGATCCACGAAATACAGATGTAACTCTGTGAGTGTAAGTCACACAACACAAATCAGTTTCTCATAAAGCTTCTTTCCACTTTTTCTCGGAGGATATTTTCTTTTTCACCGTAGAACTCTATGCGCTTCCAAATATCACTTTGCGAATTACACAAGATCAGGCTTAGCGAGCGGCTTCTTGAGGGGAAAGCTGTAACTCTGTGAGATGAATTAACAGAACACTAAGCAGTTTCTCAGAAAGCTTCTTTCGAGATTTCATCAGAGGATATTTCCTTTTTCACCATAGCACTCTAAGGGCTTCCAAATATCACTTTTCATATTCCACAAGAACTGTCTTAGCTACAGGCTTCTTGAGGGGAAAGCTGTAACTCTGTAAGATGATTTCACAGAACACAAAGAAGATTCTCAGAAATCTTCTTTCTCTTTGTTATCGGAGGATATTTCATTTGGCCCTATAGTCTTCAAAAGGATCTGAAATATCTGTTCTCAGATTCCACAGAAATAAGGCTAGCAAAGAGATCCACGAAATACAGATGTAACTCTGTGAGTGGAAGTCACACATCACAAAGCAGTGTCTCAGAAATCTTCTTTCCAGTTTTTCTCTGAGGATATTTTCTTTTTCACCATAGCCTTCTATGTGCTTCCAAAGATCAATTTGCGAATTCCACAAGAACACGCATAGCGAGCGGCTTCTTGAGGGGAAAGCTTTAACTCTGTGAGATGAATTAACAGAACACTAAGGAGTTTCTCAGAAAGCTTCTTTCCAGATTTCATCGGAGGTTATTTCCTTTTTCACAATAGCCCTCTGTGTGCTTCGAAATATCACTTTGAAAATTCCACAAGAACTGTCTTAGCGAAAGGCTTCTTGAGGGGAAAGCTGTAAGTCTGTGAGATGATTTCAGAGAACACAAAGAAGTTTCTCAGAAAGCTTCTTTCTCTTTGTTATCGGAGTATATTTCCTTTGGCCCTACAGACTTCAAAGGGATCCGAAATATCAGTTCTCAGATTCCACAGCAATAAGGCTAGCAAAGTGATCCACGAAATACAGATGTAACTCGGTGAGTTGAAGTCACACATCACAAAGTAGTTTCTAAGAAAGCTTCCTTCCAGTTTTTCTTTGAGGATATTTTCTTTTTCAACACTGCCCTCTATGGGCTTGCAAATATCACTTTGCGAATTCCACAAGAACACCCTTGCGAGCGACTTCCTGAGGGGAATGCTGTAACTCTGTGAGATGAATTAACAGAACACTAAGCAGTTTCTCAGATAGCTTCTCTGCAGATTTCATCGGAGGGTATTTCCTTTTTCACGAGTGCCCTCTATGGGCTTCCAAATATCACTTTCCAAATTCCACAAGAACTGTCTTAGCGAAAGCCTTCTTGAGAGGAAACCCGTATCTCTGAGATGATTTCACAGAACACAAAGAAGTTTCTCAGAAAGCTTCTTTCCAGATTTCATCGGATAATACTTCGTTTTTCACCAGAGCCCTCTATGGGCTTCCAAATATCACTTTGCAAATTCCACAAGAACTGTCTTAGCGAAAGGCTTCTTGAGGGGAGAGCTGTAACTCTGTGAGATGGTTTCACAGAACACAAAGAATTTACTCAGAAAGCTTCGTTCTCTTTGTTATCGGAGGATATGTCCTTTGGCCCTAGAGTCTTCCAAGGGATCCGAAATATCGCTTCTCATATTCCACAGAAATAAGGCTAGCAAAGAGATCCACGAAATACAGATGTAACTCTGTGAGTGGAAGTCACACATCAAAAAGCAGTTTCTCAGAAAGCTTCTTTCCAGTTTTTCTCTGAGGATAATTTCTTTTTCACCATAGCCCTGTATGGGCTTCCAAATATCACTTTGCGAATTGCACAAGAACAGGCTTAGCGAGCGGCTTCTTGAGGGGAAAGCTGTAACTCTGTGAGATGAATTAACAGAACACTAAGCAATTTCTCAGAAACCTTCTTTCCAGATTTCATCGGAGGATATTTCCTTTTTCACCAGTGACCTCTATGGGATTCCAAATATCACTTTGCAAATTCCACAAGAACTGTCTTAGCGAAAGTCTTCTTGAGGGGAAAGCGGTAAGTCTGAGATGATTTCACAGAACACAAAGAAGTTTCTCAGAAACATTCTTCCTCTTTGTTATCGGAGGATATTTCCTTTGGCGTATAGTCTTCCAAGGGATCCGAAATATGGGTTCTCAGATACCACAGAAATAAGGCTAGCAAAGAGATCCACGAAATACAGTTGTAACTCTGTCAGTGGAAGTCACACATCACCAAGCAGTGTCTCAGAAAGCTTCATTCCAGATTTCATCGGAGGATATTGCCTTTTTCACCATAGCCCTCTATGGGCTTCCAAATATCACTTTGCGAATTCCACAAGAACAGGCTTAGCGAGTGGCTTCTTGAGGGGAAAGCTGTAACTCTGTGAAATGAATTAACAGAACACTAAGCAGTTTCTGAGCAAGCTTCTTTCCAGATTTCATCGGAGGATATTTCCTTTTTCACCATAGCCCTCTATGGGCTTCAAAATGTCACTTTGCAAATTCCACAAGAACTGTCTTAGCGAAAGGCTTATTGAGGGGAATGTTATAAGTCTGTGAGATGATTTCACAGAACACAAAGAAGTTTCTCAGAAAGCTTCCTTCCAGATTTCATCGGAGGATATTTCCTTTTTCACCAGCGCCCTCTATGGGCGTCCAAATATCACTTTGCAAATTCCACAAGTACTGTCTTAGCGAAAGGCTTCTTGAGAGGAAAGCTGTAACTCTGTGAGATGATTTCACAGGACACAAAGAAGTTACTCAGAAAGCTTCTTTCTCTTTGTTATCGGAGGATATTTCCTTTGGCCCTAGAGTCTTCAAAGGGATCCGAAGTATCTGTTCTCAGATTCCACAGAAATAAGGCTAGCAAAGAGATCCACGAAATACAGATGTAACTCTGTGAGTGGAAGTCACATATCACAAAACAGGTTCTCAGAAAGCTTCTTTCCACTTTTTCTCTGAGTATATTTTCTTTTTCACCATAGCCCTCTATGGGCTTCCAAATATCACTTTGCGAATTCCACAAGAACACGCGTAGCCAGCGTCTTCTTGCGGGGATAGCTGTAACTCTGTGAGATGAATTAACAGAACACTAAGCAGTTTCTCAGAAAGCTTCCTTCCAGATTTCATCGGAAGATATTTCCTTTTTCACCAGCGCCCTCTATGGGCGTCCAAATATCACTTTGCAAATTCCACAAGAACTGTCTTAAGGAAAGGCTTCTTGAAGGGAAAGATGTAACTCTGTGAGATGATTTCACAGAACACAAAGAAGTTTCTCAGAATGCTTCTTCCTCTTGGTTATCGGAGGATATTTGATTTGGCCATATAGTCTTCCAAGGGATCCAAAATATCTGTTCTCAGATTCCACAGAAATAAGGCTAGCAAAGAGATCCACTATATACAGATGTAACTCTGTGAGTGAAAGTCACACATCACAAAGCAGTTTCTAAGAAAGCTTCTTTCCAGTTTTTCTCCGAGTATAAATTTCTTTTTCACCATAGACCTCTATGGGCTTCCAAAATATCACTTTGCGAGTTCCACAAGCACAGGCTTAGCCAGCGGATTCTTGAGGGAAAAGGTGTAACTCTGTGAGATGAACTAACAGAACACTAAGCCGTTTCTCAGAAAGCTTCTTTCCAACTTTCATCGGAGGATATTTCCTTTTTCACCATAGCCCTGTATGGGCTTCCAAATGTCACTTTGCAAATTCCACAAGAAGTGTCTTAGCGAAAGGCTTCTTGAGGGGAAAGCTGTAACTCTGTGAGATGATTTCACAGAACACAAAGAAGTTACTCAGAAAGCTTCTTTCTCTTTGTTTTCGGAGGATATTTCCTATGGCCCTAGAGTCTTCCAAGGGATCCGAAATATCTGTTCTCAGATTCCACAGAAATAAGGCTAGCAAAGAGATCCACAAAATGCAGATGTAACTCTGTGAGTGGAAGTCACACATCACAAAGCAGTTTCTCAAAAAGCTTCTTTCCAGTTTTTCTCTGAGGATACTTTCTTTTTCACCATATCCTTCTATGGGTTTCCAAAATATCACTCTGCGAATTCCACAAGAACAGGCGTAGCGAGCGGCTTCTTGGGGGTAAAGCTGTATATCTGTGAGATGATTTCAAAGGTCACAAAGAAGTTTCTCAGAAAGCTTCTTTCTCTTTGTTATCGGAGGATATTTCCTTTGGCCCTAGAGTCTTCCAAGGGATCCAAAATATCTGTTCTCAGATTCCACAGAAATAAGGCTAGCTAAGGGATCCACGAAATACAGATGTAATTCTGTGAGTGGAAGTTACACATCACAAAGCAGTTTCTCAGAAAGCTTCTTTCCACTTTTTCTCCGAGGATATTTACTTTTTCACCATAGCCCTGTATGGCCTTTCAAATATCACTTTGCCAATTCCAAAAGAACTGTCTTAGCGAAAGACTTCTTGAGGAGAAAGCTGTAACTCTGTGAGATGGTTTCACAGAACACAAAGAAGTTTCTCAGAAAACTTCTTTCTCTTTGTTGTGGGAGGATATTTCCTTTGGCAATAGAGTCTTCAAAGGGATCCGAAATATCTGTTCTCAGATTCCACAGAAATAAGGCTAGCAAAGGGATCCATGAAATAGATATGTAACTCTGTGAGTTTAAGTCACACATAACAAAGCAGTTTCTCAGAAAGCTTCTTTCCAGTTTTTCTCTGAGGATATTTTCTTTTTCAACGTAGGCCTCTATGGGCTTCCAAATATCACTTTGCGAATTCCACAAGAACACGCTTAGCAAGCGGCTT
>NW_020258473.1:0-6222 GCF_003255815.1 Theropithecus gelada | reverse complement strand
TCAATTTTTGATCTTTCCTGCTTTCTCTTGTGGGCATTTAGTGCTATGAATTTCCCTCTACACACTGCTTTAAATGTAAAGCAACGGCAGCAAAAGCTAAAATTGACAAATGGGATCTAATTAAACTAAAGAGCTTCTGCACAGCAAAAGAAACTACCATCAGAGTGAACAGGCAACCTACAGAATGGGAGAAAATTTTTGCAATCTACTCATCTGACAAAGGGCTAATATCCAGAACCTACAAAGAACTCAAACAAATTTACAAGAAAAAAACAAACAACCCCATCAACAAGTGGGCAAAGGATATGAACAGACATTTCTCAAAAGAAGACATTCATACAGCCAACAGACATATGAAAAAATGCTCATCATCACTGGCCATCAGAGAAATGCAAATCAAAACCACAATGAGATACCATCTCACACCAGTTAGAATGGCGATCATTCAAAAGTCAGGAAACAACAGGTGCTGGAGAGGATGTGGAGAAATAGGAACACTTTTACACTGTTGGTGGGATTGTAAACTAGTTCAACCATTATGGAAAACAGTATGGCGATTCCTCAAGGATCTAGAACTAGATGTACCATATGACCCAGCCATCCCATTACTGGGTATATACCCAAAGGATTATAAATTATGCTGCTATAAAGACACATGCACACGTATGTTTATTGCAGCACTATTCACAATAGCAAAGACTTGGAATCAACCCAAATGTCCATCAGTGACAGATTGGATTAAGAAAATGTGGCATATATACACCATGGAATACTATGCAGCCATCAAAAAGGATGAGTTTGTGTCCTTTGTAGGGACATGGATGCAGCTGGAATCCATCATTCTTAGCAAACTATCACAAGAACAGAAAACCAAACACCGCATGTTCTCACTCATAGGTGGGAACTGAACAATGAGATCACTTGGACTCGGGAAGGGGAACATCACACACCGGGGCCTATCATGGGGAGGGGGGCGGGGGGAGGGATTGCATTGGGAGTTATACCTGATGTAAATGACGAGTTGATGGGTGCAGCACACCAACAAGGCACAAGTATACATATGTAACAAACCTGCACGTTATGCACATGTACCCTACAACTTACAGTATAATAATAATAAATAAATTTAAAAAAAAAAAAAAAAAAGAAAATGTTTTTTATTATGAATTCAACTTCTGCAATAGTTATGGATCTATTTTTAATTTTGACTGTCTGTTTTTTGTTGTCTCAATTTTGGTTAGTGGTGTTTTGCATGGAATTTGTCCATTTCACTTCAACTGTTGAGTTTATTGTATAACATTGTTCATATTGTTCTATTATTATCATTTTATATTTTTAGAAGCTGTAGTGATGGCATTTTTAAAGCATGTACTATGTGCTTGTCACTGTGCTGCCTGCTTTACGTAGATTATTCTATTTTATTCTATTTGGTTCTGTATTAGGTACATTAGAAATTCATGCCTACTCAGTGGCTATACAAATCACTACTAGTTTTTATCATCCATTTGACTGAGGCACATCCCCAACTGGTAGTCCAAAGTCCTAAAACATCAGGGGTCCCAGGGGCCACATAGATATGCACAACTTGAAACTAGCTTCCCATTTTTGGCAAGTAGCTGACCTGTGGTATGTTGAGAGGTTGCCAGACTGCTCTATATCCTCATGCTCTAGGGTACTATTACAGTTCCTTTAGGTAATACTTTAAGAGATCTTGTCTGAAGTAATGTAGTCTTAAGTTCTTTTTCCTTTCCTAGTTGGTCATATGTTCTTTTTAATACATGCTACAGATTCCTGCAGTATTTATGATGTTTGTTAAAAGTATAGATGCATCTGTGAAAATGATAATTTACATCACTGGCAATAGTTACTGAATGGTTGAATGCAGTGGAACACTTGTTCTCTTCCATTATATAAGCTCTCTGTATTCTGAAAAAGTGGATCATACTATTCTGGTTGTAATTCTTATCTCTTCTGTTTGATAAAAATCCTAATATTACTTTTCATCAGACTAGAAAGATCCTTATGATCTCTAGAAAGGCTACAGACAAGGACATGTATAAAGAGTATAGATTCTCTTTAGTCTCCCCTGAGAAATATTTTTGTTGGCAGTAAATAGCAATATTTATTAATTTATTAATAATTAACAATTGCTATTAAAATAGCAATATTTTTATTAACAGTAAATAGCTTTGAACTTCCCTCATTTGATCTTTTGTTTAAATTTAAACCTGTTTTTTCTTATACTAGGTCAATATTTTTTAATGCTTTTTGAAAAGTAAAATATCATATAGAAATTGATATTGGTAGCTGTGAGCGCTGGGGGTAGGCTGTTTTCCTGCCTAAGAGGCAACATCCCTACACTATGTAATGCACTGTGTACCATTTCCCAACCTGAGAGGCTACTTCGGTTTTGCTGTTAACGTGTTTTATAAATATGATTTGCTCATTACTATATCTGCAATTTTTCTCACCTTGTTCCCAACCTCTGCCACAGTTTGAAATATCCTAATTTTAGCCCCAGACCTACCCACTTAGCTTTCAAGAGTCCAGCTGAAGTAAGTCCTGCGTCTTCCTCAAAGCCTTCCTAGACCACCTCAGATTTCCTGACTCTCCTTGTCTTCTAAGTTTCAGCAGTGTCTGTTGTGTGACCCACAAAATCGGGCATGTGAATATGGATTGTCCATGTTTTTATCTCATTGACCCAGCCTTATAAGCTTGCTGAGAAGAGACGTCTCTTCTGCTGCCTTTGAGCAATAGCCATGGTGCTGGGTACAAGAAATAATTTTGATTGAAAATGATTTTTCATTTTTTACCCTATTGAAATTTAGGAAGAAATGTTATTGTCAACTAACTGAGAGAGCAACAAAACAGTAGAACCTCTCTTTTTCAAAGTGCCTGGTCAGTTTTAGAGTGAGCATTGATTCAGAGGGTTCAGATAAGGGCCCAGGTCCTTGTCCACACCACATCTTTGAGAGTTGTCCAGGCTGAAGAAGAGAACAAACGCCATCAACTGCTGTACAGCCTGTGTTTCAGTAGACTCTGAGGGACACAGCCTTATCACAGGGCATAGAGATTAACACATGTAATTCTTTGTAAAGTGAAAAGAGAATGCGTTGCTGAGAGTGAAAGGAATGGTTTTACAGTACAGCAAGTGCTGCCATGGACACCCTGGCCATAGAACCACCCACAGAGTAAACAGAGCACAGGATTTCAAAGAGAAAAGAAATCGTGATTTTCCAAAGGAAGAAGTAATAGGATCGTAATGGATGTGGAACCTCTTTTTTGTTATTTTTCTGTATGTTCTCAGAATAATGCCCACTTGTTATCCTGGATTCTCCCAAGAGTAAAATGAAACTGTGGTCATCGGCATTATCATTGTCCTTATAATCTTCCTCTATCTTCTACGCAAATAATCATTTTTTAAAACACATAGAATGGTGAGTTTTTATGCTGTGTAACATTTGCTCTGGACATCCTTAAGCAAAATCACATGAGAGATGTTACTTCAAGTCCACTAAGTCTGTCATAGGTGAGAATAATTTCTTGGCAGGGGAAATATGTCTTTTTTTAATAGTTCTTCTATTTATACTTATAGGTAAACCTTTGAATTTGTAAGCAAAAAGCATTGCCAGAAGCTCTTATTTGGAGATACTGAGGCATGTGTTTGTTAATCTGGAAATAAAGAAAAACCCTGATATTCAAACCCAGCAATGAATTTTATGGTGATATTGCAGACTAATTGTTTTATTGTTGTAATGCATTATTTAACCATGCAGCCCTGCCTTTCTTACATGCACATACTATTTAATTCCTTGAGCCTGAATTTCCTTGTCTGTAAAATGGAGATAATGTATATGTGACTTGTAATGATGTTGTGAGGATATAAATAACGAGTGAATAATTTAGCAGAGCAACTGGTACTTAATAGGTTCTCAAGTTATTTCAGTCTAACCATAAAAATAATATTGCCACTGGCTTTGAATTCTAATTTCATTTTTTCATATGAAGTGGACAACAGCTTAAAAATTATAAAGGTTTCAAATAGTTTTACTACTCGCAACCAAGACACACTGTATAATCCCACATCAATGGATCTTAGTAGTATAAAGAACTGAATACCAAGGAAGAAACTGAGTTAGAACTCTGGTCTATTTTAAATGATAAATACTAACCGCGATGTAAAACCATTTATGCGTTTCCTCAATAACTCTAGTTTGAAAGTGCACACCATTTTTAAAGTAAAAGCACATTTAAGATTGATAGTAAGAAAAATTTACTACTTGTTCCTGCATCAAGGTTATAGAGCAAATAATACAATGAAGGTATTATACATATTCGTAGATATATATGATTATAGTTTACACCAGCCTATCACATGAATCAATTTGTAAAAACTCTCTTGTTTCCAAAGAGAGTACATATGTTATGGCCTCTACCATGGAAACTAAACCAACTTGGAAATAGCAATAATGTCCTTAATTCAGTAATTCTTTTTCTTTTAGCTGTGTTTTTCCTCTGGGTAAACATGTCTGCACACTGGATTTCTTTCTAAATCTGAGTGTCCTCTCTGGCCATATTGAAGAATGTGCTTACTGTACTGTTTCATTAAACTGCTGTGTTATCGGGTAATTGTTTAAACATAATGCCATAGCACTATCAAAAGGAAAGGTGAACTAATGGCATTTGCAAATGTCAGGGATTCTCTTAACACTTTTATTATAGTTTATAAAAAGTAGGTTCAGGGCATTTCATGGCAATTATTTCTACAGAAATTGGTTATTTAAATAAATTGCTAATTATCTGAAGATGACAGTATTGAAAATGCTACTAATGAGTTGTTTAATAAGTGTAGCTTGTGGTGGCCACCTACAGGTTGAATATAGAAAGAACATACGTATAGACTAATTATGCCTAGTAAATGCCGTATATTTTTCTCTCTAGTGACATTTAAAGACGTTTAGCTCTTCATGCCATCTTTTGAGACTTGGACAGTATAGTGAGTTTCTAAGCTCCTGATAAATTTGGTTTTGGATCTAAAACAAATTTCACTTTGCTTCTGTAATTGTCTTTGTCCTATTATTGTTGGACATTATCTTTAGTTATAGCTGTTATGATTTTATAATTTATCATCTGAACTGGGATACTTTTAGACCAAAGGTAGATAGCTATTGTTCCATCATGTAATTACAAATAAATATGAGTATAATAAACTGGGACTCTCCTGGGCAAACTGGTCTATATGATTACTCTGGTTGTGCAATTACTAACTACTCTACTTCTAATTTAATTTTTATCCAACAATTAATATCATGCCTATTTTTATATAATGTTAATTTTTATGCTTTTATCATACCTGGATAATATATCTTTATTAATTATAACAATTATTATTATTAACTCTTCTTTCTGAAGCTTAATTTATATCCAGACATTTAAAATCAGGAAGCAGCATAGCATTGTGGTTAAGAGCATGGTATTGGGAGTCAGGTAGGCCTGATTCAAATACTGGACCCACACTTTCTAACAGAGTGATCTTGAGCATGCGGCATTTATCCCTACTGAATCTCAGTTTACGTATCTATGAAAATAGAGACAGAAATACCTATTTCATAGTAATGTCACCAGGAAAATGTATGCAAAAATAAGTAGGAAAATACCTGTCAATTAGAAAATATTCAAAAGAGGAGCATTTATATTTAACATATTTAATCTTAAAAGTTCATTGTAACTCATACTTGCTTCTTTTCCAAGTCAATCACTGATATCTACTGGAAAACTATAGAGCATGTAAAATTGCTCGTAAACTACCAAGAAGAAGTTATAGTATCCCCAAATTTTGAATTGGAAGAGAAAAACTAATCCAATATTTCCTATAGTACAGAGAAGTCTTTCTGTTGCATCTTGCTGTCAAGTAGCCATCAAGATTCAAGGAACAGGGAAGTCCCATTGTAGCTGCTTTCATGGCTGAATTTACAATGAATTAATTATAAAAATAAGAATAATAAAATCAATTATGTATGCTGAAATGTTCGTTCCAATTTTCTACATAGGATAAGCCCTTTTTTTTTTCATGGTTATCCTTCAAATATTTGGAGACTGTTTATAGGATTTCTTTTAATCACTATATAGATGTATATGATATGTGTGTAAGAAAGACAGATCAAGAGAGGTCATCCTTTTGGTGTTTTAGACATGAAGTCTTTGCCCATGCCTATGTCCTGA
>NW_020258472.1:0-6223 GCF_003255815.1 Theropithecus gelada | reverse complement strand
AGGTGAGGCCTGGGCACCCCAGCTCCCTATTTGTCCTTGGCACCAGAGCCCCCAGCCCCTTTCTTCAGGGCCCCAAGGGAAAACTGGAGCCCAGGATTGGCAGCGTGGAATCAGGGGACCCCACTGGACTCTTACCAAGGATTTGATGGTCTTCTTCAGTTGGCTGATTTTGACGGACCTCGAGTCCAGGGCTGCTGGTAGTTCCTGGCACGGGCTCTGAGGCGCATGCAGAGAGGAGGAGGTGGAGGAGGAGTCATGGAGAGGTAGAGAGAACAATCATTAGGGCTGGGGTGTGTGTGGGCTGTCTCAGCTGGCAGAGGGGCACCCAGTCCCTGCTGTGGGAGGAGGTTGGAGGGTTGGCCTGCAGGGTCACTGCACCTCCGCCCAGAGCCTCTTACCTCCAGTTCCTTCAGGGGAGCAAATGATGTAGGGCCCTCCCCGAGGATACCCGTTGCTGACTACAAGAGATGAGAGTGCACATGGAGATGTTCTGTCCCCCTCAGTGTCAGAGCCCTCTGACTTCCTTTCTTCCCCATCAACTGGCAACATTTTCTTTTCTGCCTATCTTGGACCCTTTGTCCCGTAACTCCTTTGTGCCAACTTCTCTCATGCTTTTTATCTCCCCACCATCCCACCCTGGGGCCCTTTCAGTGAATCCTGATGACAAGTGGCTGTTCTCATTATCCTGGCTTCCCCTTGAGACTGGGGATGAGGAAAATCGAACAGCAATGACCATATCCTGGGTGTCCTGGGTGTTTACAGCAGGCCATGTACTAGGGATTAGCATAAAAACAACAGTAACAAATCTCATTTAAACTTCACAAATGGAAGTCAAACAATAATACCACCTCTATTATACAGATGTGCAAAGAGAGGCCCAAAGAGCTCAAGCAACTTGCCCTAAATCATATCCCTAACAGATGGAGAGGCAGGATTCAAACCCAGAATTCTGAACTAGTACCTAGCAGTCCATCCACAATCTTAACAATTACCCTCTACTGCCCCTTGTGCCCCCTGTCCCCAGGAGCCTGGTCAGCCAAGACTCACATCCTCAGGTGAGTGGCAACCACCAGAAGTGCCTGTCTCAGGGACACTGCCATTTGTTTTCCTGTCCTTCTTCACTCCTGCTGGACCACCAGGGCTGTTTCTCTGCCAATATTCTTTTAACTGTGGGAAAGAAGATCAGTAATCCTCATGAGAACTATCAGCTCCAACAGCCACATCCTCCTTTACAGTTGTTACAAAATGCTCTTATACACCATCTGATTTAATGACACCAATAACTGTACAAGGTGTTGTCACAATCATTTAGTGACTGAGAGGGATTGATATGGATAGGAAAAAAAAGAAGAAGAAAAGAAAAAGGCAATATTGGAACTTTGAAACTCAGTCTTCTGACTCCAAACTCTGGGTTTTTATCAAGAAACAGTAACTGCCAGGGACCATAAACCAGAGGCAGAGGTACAAAACTAAACATTAAGTAGGCAGGAACTGGATGCCGTGTGGTTTAGAGTCATACGTCCTCACACGTCTGTTAATGTGAAGAAGTGCACCAGTACCTCTCAAACTTTTATATCAATGTGTCCTCATGGCAGAAGGCAGCCTTTCTGTTAAATCTGGGAATTTATCAGAAAGAGGACAACCCAAACCTCATTTCAGAGAGAAGTCTGGTATACTCTTAGAGACCTATGTGACTGTCATCCCTAAGTACATTAATGTTTTTTCTCTTGATCTCAAGAGAATCAAGGGAACCTGATGCTTCAGAAAGATGTCCCATATTTATCCCGTGGCACTCAAAGTACCCCAGGTTGAATAATATGAGGAAGATTCAAGCTGTCAAGTTCAGTTTCCCAAGATCTATTCCTCAGAAGATGAGCAAATCTCACTTCAGAGAACACTGACTGAAGGGCAGTCTGGTCCCAGAACCATGGAGAATTAGAATATGAGGTGGAGAACTCAGAAAAAAATGTTAAAATCTCTCTGGAAAGTAGAAACCTGAGAGAAAACCAAACCAAACCCATTCTCTCATTGCCACCCAGAGATACTGTCAACGTTTTGCGCTTACAGGGGAACTGTAGGCTTTTCCCTCTGTCAATGTCTATGTTAAGGGAGTGAGGCAGCCTGGAACCTCTTCCTCCTAGGTCCCATAGTCTCCATTCCCCTTCCAGCTGGAAATTTGCGCTATGACCAGAGGAACCAGAAATGGGGTGAGAACGCTTAGGGGACTAGGTCATAAGATCAAAGGCCGGTCTTCCAGTAATGACAGTTCCTAGGTGGATTGTGACATCACCACATTCTACTCCTCCAGGTTGGGGGGAGGGACCACATCAGTAGCGTGTCCAAGTCACTGCTCCACAATGGGGGAGGGAAACACAGGGTTGGGACCCAGGTCCTTGGAGACGCCAGTGCAAAGAGCCCAGGGAGGGTGACCTTGAGGTAGCAGGAGTGGAGGGCAGAGTCTGCAGCATGGAGCCCCAGGAGTCACCAGCGTCCCAAAGTCCCATAGTCCCAAAGTCACCCAGGGATGACTGGCAAGGGTGGAGCCTGGGGCTAGGGGACCCAGGTTCTTGGAGATGTGAGCCCAAAGAGCCAAGGGAGGTCAAGCTTGGGGCAGCAGGAGATGAGGGCCCATTAATGGAGTGGGGAGCCCCAGGAGTCACCCGCCCAAAGTCACCCTGGGGTGACTGCCGAGGGCAGGGACAGGGCTGCTTGCTGAAGGGTGGGGCTGACTGACAAAACTTTGGTGGGGGTAGCCCAGAGGCACTGGGGTGGGGGACCCAGTCTGGTGTGCCTCAGAAGTGGTATGGACTCTGGCAGGAGTCTTGTCATCGGAGGGCATCTGTGACTGGGTTGGGGGGCCATGACCTAGTGTGTTCTTACCTTTTTCTTGGCTGCTGCCAATTTGCTCTCTCGAGTTTCTCCTGCCATCGCAGGGTGGGGAGGGAGGCGGGGTTGGGGCCACATCAGCAAAATCCCAGCGAGCACTGATGAACACCTCCAGTCACCAACCAGGTTGCTGTGCGACTGAGCCAGAGGAGGCGTAACCAGGGCCCCAGTAGAATGCGGAATAGGGGTGTGGCCTTAATGCTCCAAGCCCATTGGTCAATGAGAAAGATGAAAGGGAAAGGGGGTGTGGCCAGACAGCAGCATGGCCAGAGGGACCTGTGGCTCACAAGGAAAGTTGCCCATGCAACCGCTGTCCCCACCCAGTCTAAGACAGGGGAGAGGCCACCCACTCTGGGAGAGGGGAGGGGCTGGCTTTTGCTTTAAAAGCTTTAAAACTTTAAAAAATATATGTGTGTGTACTTTATATGTGTGTTTTTCAGTTTTTGTGTATGTATCTGTTCCTCCAGAGTTATCTTCATGACCCAGCTTCTATTCAAGGTCTATGATTTTGGCCTATACTTTTCATACAGTACAAAAATTACCAGTATTACGTTAACTGAGATACAGATCATATAAAAATGGAAAATCCATAGCATGCTTGATGGTTAATGAAGTAGACTATATTATTCAACATTCCAATAAGATAAAATAATCACAATGGTTTCTCTTTTTTGGAAAAATGTTTCTCTTATTCTTCTATGTTATTGTTAAGATTTTTTTTTTCTTAAACAAAAGACATGTTTAATATCTGTAAAAACCAAAGCTTTTGGGCCGGGTGCGGTGTCTCATGCCTGTAATTCCAGCACTTTGGGAGGCTGAGGCGGGCGGATCAGGAGGTCAGGAGATTGAGACCATCCTGGCTAACATGGTGAAAACCCATCTCTACTAAAAGTACAAACAATTAGCTGGGCATGGTAGTGGGTGCCTGTAGTCCCAGCTACTTGGGAGGATGAGGCAGGAGAATGGAGTGAACCCAGGAGGCAGAGCTTGTAGTGAGCCAAGGTTGTTCCACTGCACTCTAGCCTAGGCTACAGTGCAAGACTCCATCTCAAAACAAACAAACAAACAAAACAAAACAAGGAACTTCTATTTCTCTCACTTTCTAATATTATTTTAATACATCCTCCAGTGATTTCACTAACACATACTTTAGACCTCATTCTGATCTCCCTGTCCCTGCCAAGTCCACCAACTTCTGCCCTATCATCTATCCTCATGTCTCTCTGTGTAACATACTGACTTACTTTTTGCAGAGAATCATCTAATCAATTAATTCTTTCTTCTCATGTCTAATCCATCCACTGAGTCTCTTATTTCAACAATTACATTTTTAATTTTATTTTATTCAGAGAGAGAGTCTCACTCTGTCACCCAGGCTAGAGTGCAGTACCACGAACCTGTAGCCTTGGCCTCCTGGGCTCAAGTGATCCTCCCACCTCAGCCTCCTGAGTAGCTGGGACTATAGGCAGGTGCCCCATACCCAGCTATGTGTGTGTGTGTGTGTGTGTGTGTGTGTATATATATATATATATATATATATATATATATATATATATTTGTGTGTGTGTGTGTTTGTGGTGATGGTGGGGTATATTTTGTAGAAATGAGTTCTCAGCATATTGCCTGGGCTTCTCTCCAACTCCTGGGCTCATGCCATCCTCGTGCCTCAGCCTCCCCAAAACTGCTGGGATTTCAGCTGTGAGCCACCATACCCAGCTATATATTTTATTTCTGTATTTCATCCATTTTCCTTTCAGGTCTTCCTCATCATTTCTGGTGGTCTTACTGCTTGCTCAATTTTATGAATGAATATATATATACATGTATTAGATTTCACACGTAACTATTTTCTCACAATTATAATATTTGAAGTCTGTGTTCTGTATCTGATGATTCCAAAACCTACAGTCTTTGGGAAACATATTATTCATTGTTTCTAACAATCCTCAAATATCTTGGGTTGACTACTTGAAGTTATGATTTATCTGAATTCATAGTTGCCTGCTTTTAATCTTTGGAAACCCTACAGGCTTCAGGTAGAGATAATTTCCTACAAAAAGTATCGGTGCCTGCTTTTGATGAGAGCTGTGGAGACAACTAACATAAGCCACCAAGCTTTACCACCAAGCGTAATCCTGACATTCTCTTGAATTCTCTTGGAGAATCTCAGGATTACACAAGGTTCTCAAATTTGGCTCCACAATCTTGCTCATTTATACACAGGAGACTAGACTGCTTAGTATTGTTGGTGACTCCCTTCCTCCTACCCTGGAAAAAACAAAACAGATCTCTCATCTGAATGTGATCACAGACTAGGAAATTCTGAAGGTGAATAACGGGAGGCTGTGGGCAGCAGGGAAAGACAGATGTCTTTCCTGACCACAGAAATAGGTCAGAACCTGCCCTAAAGGCTGTGTGCTCCAGCATTTCACTATTTAGCTCAACCATCAGTCCCTCTGTAAAAGTGAACAGAAGCTTCTTAGAGCACCATGTGGCCTTTAAACCAAAAATTCTTGCTAAAAGTCACGGTCATGGTAAAAAAGCTATGGCTTTGGAAGACTTTCTCAGTAATGTCCTAGCATTAAGATTACAGCCTGCATTTCATGTTAACTGAACAGAAAACCAGCCTGAACAACATCCTTCTGTCCCATGGCGTGCTCTCAGCTCCTCTCGGTTGGGCCTTGGGCAGCCAGACTGTCTGGTTTTAATCCTTGCTCTGCCACCTGTGACCTTGGATAAGTTACCCACCTTCAGTTACCTCATCTACAAAATGCAGATATTAATAATATCCTCTTTTTAAGCTATTAAGAGGATTGAAAGAATTAATAAAAAGTAAAAATTAAAAAGACTTGGTAAGCATAGGCACAGAGGGGAAAGAAAAAGTAAAAATCAATCCATAAATAAAAAGACTAGTGCCTAGCATGTAAAAGTTCATCAGAAATTAATTCTATAATATGAACTCAATTTTGCAAAAAACTTCAAAGTATATATAACTTTTAACTTACTAGGGTATACATACCAATAATAAATGTACAACTGTCGCCATGTTTGCCTACAGTAAATATAACAAAGACTAAACAAGCAGGTACTAAATCATTAAGTGATTATCAGTTAGTATCTGCAAATTTTCTTATACTTCTATCTTTTCTAGAGATCATCTTTGCAACAAGAAGAAAACAAACCAAATGAAAATGAAATGAATTCTCTCAAAAAGAATTAAATCAAGACAGGAACAAGGCTCACAAAGTAATACAGAATATATCTTACGGTTTATGTAAAATTCTTCAGAGAAGTACCTTCTTTGCTCCAAGCTGCACTCTGGCTTTGCCTTTGAGTC
>NW_020258471.1:0-11040 GCF_003255815.1 Theropithecus gelada | reverse complement strand
TATATATATATATATATATATATATATATATATATATATATATATATGTAATTGCCAAGTTAGGGTTTGCTTTGTATTCACATTTCTAAACACTGGACAACAGAGCTTCTGTGGATGACTGTTTTGCTGTAATTCCAACTGTCTAGTTATGGGAACTAACTTATTCTTCAAAAGATATTAAGCATCTAATTTTAGGTGGACAGTTATAGAGAATGTACTAACTGCATTCGTTTCTTAAAAATTGTCAAAATGTTACCAATTAGGTTATTTACTTTTATGTTTCCTATGAACTAATATTGCTCAGGTCACATTTTCTTTCTCTTTCCAAATTCATTCTCTCTGAAGTTGCTACCATTTATAACAAATATGTAGGTTTGCTTTTTAGTGTGATAAAATTATTTTTAGCAGCAGGAAAGCAGTCTATCAAGAAACAGCCGGCCGGGCACAGTGGCTCATGCCTGTAATCCCAGCACTTTGGGAGGCTGAGGCGGTGGATCACCTGAGGTCAGGAATTTGAGACTAGCCTGACCAACATGTAGAAACCCCGTCTCTACTAAAAATACAAAATTAGCTGGGGGTAGTGGTGCATGCCTGTAATCCCAGCTACTCGGGAGGCTGAGACAGGAGAATCATTTGAACCCAGGAGGCAGAGGTTGCGGTGAGCCAAGATTGCGCCAATTTCACTCCAGCCTGGGCAACAAGAGTGAAACTCCGTCTAAAAAAAAAAAAAAAGAAAGAAAGAAAAGAAACAACGATTTAAAAAGTTACACATGAAACCTTAAATATCCAAATGCCAGCATGGTTTGTAAGTTAGAATTTATCTTGCATTAAATTCCGTAGTACAAAAAAGGGAGAAGGTGATTTTTCTGTTTGATTAAAAAAAAAAAAAAAAAAAAAAAAAAAAAAACAGGAAGTACTGTTGGTAGTGGAGAGTTACATAGGCTTTATGAAGCGACCACAGTTTGCTGTAGCCACATTTTTAAAAAATTAGTTTGCCAACACGTCCCAAGCACTTTTGAATTCCTAAACTTATTTCTGATATTATATATACACACTATATATATATATACACACACTGACATTTCATTGCATTTCTGAAGACTGAAATGGCATTAAATAAAAGTTGTGTGTAAATTTGATTTACATGTACTTAAAAGCTGCAGTTAAACAATCCCCAATGTTCAAAAACTATTTTTCTGACTATATTATGAATTTTATGTTACCATTTATTTTATTAATGTTTTCTTTAAACCATTGGGTTTTTTCACATTAAAGTTTTCATTTATTATACTACATTTTTTATCATGTAAGACCAAATCCAGTAGTGCATTTTACAATGTTTTTTTTCTCACAATGCTGCTAAAGAAATGGCTATCATTCTGAATTTACAACATGCCAAAGAAGGCATAGAAGTTATATTTATTTTTGTTCTTGTCAAAACTCTGTGAGCAACAATTATCAAGATGTGTTAAATTACTGGCATTCTCTGGGTACTAAATAAAAAGGCTGCAACTTTCTAACATTTTTACCATTGACCTTGCTTGATCATTTTTGGATATAAAATTTTGTGTCTGCTTTTATTAAACACATACATCTAACTGCAGAATTCATTGGAAATGATATACCTTGTTCAGGGGCCAGATGTAACAGGTGTTTCAGGATATTGGTTTTTTATGCCTATACGCTGATATGTCCTAAACTCTAGTATTTTTCCCACTTACTCTTCTAATATTCTCATAAGGCAAGGAAATTCAATAAAATGAACATTAAAGCTTACAGTATTTTTAGGACTTATCAGGAAAATGCATTTGTTTGCAAGTTAAATAAGGTGACAACCTTTTCTACAGCAAAAAAAAAAAAAAAAATGGCCTAAAGATTGGCAAAAATTTTTAAAGCTCAGAATCAAGTAGAGTAACAGAAATTTATGAAAAAAGTCACATGTGTATGCCATGTTAATTTATAACAGCTGTACATATACACAGAAATTTTATTTCATATGCGGGTCAAAAATGCGTTTGGAGCCTGGTGATTGAGAGTGCCATGTACTACTTCTGCTTCTCTCAATCAACTTCTTAAGGTAAACAGGACTGACACTAGGCCAACTTTGGTAAGTGCAAAAATTGCTTTCCTACTGGCCACCTCTTTTTAATCTCTTTTCTGCTTTTGCTATGTCTTCCATCTTACAACCCCTTAATAAAATATCTGATCACCATTTATACCTAATAGTTTAAGAAACTTATTCTTACAAAAGTATGACTACATTCTGCAGTTTTATTTTAAGCATTAGCTACCAAAATAGGTAATGCAATTTTTTGGTCAATGAGACCCTTAAATAATTTAGGTTTACCAAACTAAGCATGATACAGGGGTTTTTTTTGTTTTTTTTTTTTGTTTGTTTGTTTGTTTTGTTTTTACTTTTTTTTTTTTTTTTTTTGAGACGGAGTCTCCGTCTGCCGCCCAGGCTGGAGTGCAGTGGCGCGATCTTGGCTCACTGCAAGCTCTGCCTCCCGGGTTCACATCATCCTGCTTCAGCCTCCCGAGTAGCTGGGACTACAGGCGCCCGCCACCACGCCCGGCTAATTATTTATTTATTTATTTATTTGTATTTTTTAGTGGAGACAGGTTTTCACCACGTTAGCCAGGATGGTTAACTTTCAGGTACCCTCAAAGTACCTCAAAGTGAGAGATAGAAGTATCAGACCACAATTTGCTTCTCCGATGATTGCCCACGTGTCCTCTTGAACAAACAGATTGAAACTGCTGGGGACATATTTCTGAAGATGGAGTTTACATTCT
The DNA here is from genome assembly GCF_003255815.1 of Theropithecus gelada. Classification (NCBI taxonomy): domain Eukaryota; kingdom Metazoa; phylum Chordata; class Mammalia; order Primates; family Cercopithecidae; genus Theropithecus; species Theropithecus gelada. The sequence continues at coordinate 8,244 of NW_020258471.1, read as the reverse complement.
TTTACTATTGGCTTCTTCTAGAACTAGAACCTATTCTACCCAAGCACAAAACAACCTATTTGTAGGTCTGTTATTTCCTCATCCCTCTGGCCCACCTCCATGCCTAAGCATAGGTTAGAACCCAGGTTTTGCCTTTTTCTTTCCTTTTGCTTTAAGACTCTCAGATACATTTGGTATATTTTCCGAATGTAGGTACGGTGATCTCCACTTTTTTTTTTTTTTTTTAAAGAAAGTATTGTAAAGTACACCACCATATGTGACATCTCTGATTGTTCCATTTCTGACAGAAATACTTTGCTAATAGATGCATTTTTTTTAACTGAACAAATGTGTATTCTGTTTCTGTGCCAGACACTGATTTTATTCTCTTTCTAAAAGAGATTCAAGGTTGTTTATGGTAACAGCCTTATATACAATAAGGATGCTAAAGTGAAACATAAAATCATGAAAATTAAAGGAAAAACAAAAAGTATGCCAAGAGCCAGGGATAATAAGGAATTTACTTGAACATTAATTTAACTCTGAGCTTCCTGACAGGAAAGGCAAGAAGAGAAATTTAGCAGGTTACATAATTATGTGAGAGGAAGAATGCTAATTCTTCAACAGATACTTTTTGCTGATATTAAGATTTTTAAAGCATTTAACAAAGAAGAACCTTATACAAGGGGCATGGAACTGGATAATGTCTTTAACCATGATTTTGCAACAAATCCATTAGGACTTTTTTGGTTGCAAGTACTAGTTCCATAGCTGAACTGGTTTAAAAAGCATAGGGGATTACTGGCGGATTCATATCTTAGTCAAAATCATGGGGACATTTTCTTCTCCATCTCTCAGATCTGTTTTCAATTTGGCTGGCCCATTCTCAGGCATTACAATGGCAAGATGGAAATAGCAGGTCAAAACTTTACCTCCCCTCTCATGTGTAGCTCCTCGGGGTTGAGTCAACACTGAAGAAATAATTGAACTGAAAGGGGGGAAAGGGGGTGATCCCTCTGAAGGAAAGTAATGCATTGTAACCAGAATAAGGGCAAATAGGTGGTGGATAGCAAACTAAATTTCCGATTCTCCTTTTGGCTACTCAGTGTCCTTCCCATATGTACAATTTTTAAATGCCTATGCCTACATATAATGCATATACCACCATTACCCAAAAAGAATACCTGAATTATGATCCATCTCTGTAATGTAACTTCAGAACAAAGAACTAGGTGATTTATAGTTCCCTCAGGGAGGGATGATGGCTGACTTATAGATAAGTTTTGTTGTAGTTTCTCTTCAGTATCATTGTGTTTTCCATTTGAAATTTAGTTGGGTTTATTTGTTTACATTTAATTTCAGTTTTAGCCCCATTTTTCTATTCTTACTGATTTGTTTTTTTGAATATGTAGAAGATATTAACATATTTTCAAAAGTAAAAACCATACAGAAAGGTATACTCCTGTCACTTTCTTCTTTGTCTTCCCCACCCCATTTTCCCACACTCCTTGTAGGTAACCAACTTCATTGTTTTGGGGTTCATGCTTTATGTGTTAATCCAAAGATAAGCAAATGTATATGTATACTTCCTTATACATTTTAAAAGCTGCATAGTACTTCATTGTGTATATGTGCTATAGTTTATCCAACCAAACTCCTGTGCTTTGACAGGTAATTTCCAGTATTTCACAATTACAAATAATGCTGCAATAAATAACCTTATGTGTATACATTTTCATACTGCTGATGTATCATTTTAAGAAATTTCTGAAATTGAGATTGCTCTATTGGAGAATAAGTACATATGTAATTTTGTTAGCTATTGCCAAAATCCCCTCCATAAGTATTATGCCATTTTATATCTTTCCCAACAGTATATGAGAGCACCTGATTTTCCCTAGCCTCACCAACAGAGTGCATAGACAGACTTTGATATTTTTGCCAACTTGCAGAGTAAGAAATGGCACCTCATTGTAGTTTTAGTTTGTATTTTTCTTATTATGAGTGAGATTGAGTATGTTTTCATATTTTTGTGTCTATAAGATGTGGCACTGTTCACAGTAGCAAGGAGTTGGAGCCAGCCCAAATGTCCATCAATGATAGAATGGAATAAGAGGGTATGGCTCATGTTCACCATGGAATACTATGCAGCCATGAGAGGAAATGAGTTCGTGTCCTTTGCAGGGACGTGGATGAAGCTGGAAACCATGATTCTCAGCAAACTATCACAGGATCAGAAAACCAAACACCACATGTTCTCACTCCTGAGTGGGAGTTGAACAGTGAGAACACATGGACACAGGGAGCCTGTTGGGGGGATGAGGGCTAGGGGAGCGATAACATTAGGAGAAATACCTAATGTAGGTGACGGGTTGGTGGGTGAAGTGAACCACCGTGGCACGTGTATACCTATGTAACAAAACTTCACGTTCTGCATATGTAACCCAGAACTTAAAGTATAAATAAAAAAAAAGATTTTGGTCTCTTTTCCTCAACTTTGAAAAGTCTTTTCTGTAAATTAGGGCTGTTAACCATTTATCTCTGATATATGTTGCAAATTTGTTCTCACAGATTTGTCATTTTTTTTTACTTATGGTACTTTTACATGCAAATTTTTCAAACTTGTTTTATGTAATCAAAACCATATTTTTATTCTATCTGGATTTTTACTCATAGTTAGAAAGCTTTTCTCAATATGTAAATTATATAATAATATGCTTTCTTCTACTATTTGTATAGTTTTATACTTTACATTTAGCTCTATCATCTGTTTTGGTTTTATTCTTGTGTGGTGTTAGGAATGTATCTAATTGTATCCTTTTCCAAATGGCTATCTAGTTTTTCCAGCACCAGTTGTAAAAACACTAACTTTTCCAAAGTGATTTGAGAAATACTACCCTTCTCATACACTACATTTTTATATGTAGCTGGCTTTTTTTCCCTTGAACTTATTATTCTATCACATTGATTTATCTGTATAATGTTCCAATGCTATTCTGTTTGACTTATGGAGGCTTTCTGGTAGAGTGCTTAAATATCTGACGGGGCTAGTTCTCTCCTGCCGCAAGACCTTCCTTTTCAGTGTTTTCTTAGCCATTCTTCTGTGTTTATTTTTCTATATGAACTTTAGAATCAACTTGTCTATGCCTCATAGAAAAGGAGCAAAATTTTAACTACCTCAACATGCAGTGGTGGAGAGAGAACAAAATTATTGCAATAAAATTTATCATTTGGATTATGAGACAATGGGAAATAACACTCTGTGGTCCTCAGTCCATAAAACATGACACACTTCTGGACTGGAATAGGATATATTGCCCTAGCAATAAGAATGAGACCCTCAATCACCTGACCTGTGAGCCTCTGGTTTTGCTTCCTTGGAGTATGTTCGTTTTCCTCCATGGGCACATCTGAGATAGGCATTTGGATTATCTTAATAAAGCTGCTCTCATTAGCAGCGTGCTTTCTCTCGGTGCCTCTAGGAACTAGAGATTGACTTAGGTCAGTGGTTCTCGAAGTGTGGCCCCTGGACAAACAGCACCAATATCATCTGGGAACTTGTTAGAAATGCCGATTTTTGAGCCTACTTCACATCTACTGAATCAGAAACTCTGGTACCTAGGGATCCGTAGTTTAACAAGGTAATTTTGATGCATGCTCAAATCTGAAATTTACTGGTTTAGGGATTGAATAAGTACATGTTACTTACCAAGTCTGAGAATTCTCTGATAATATAGCAGCTTTAAAAGTTCCACCTTACTTTTCTTATTTGTATTTGACAGACACCATGAATTAGTAACCCAACCAAGATAGTTTGTTAAGTCATTGTATTAGTCCATTTTCATGCTGCTGATAAAGACACACTCGACTGGGCAATTTACAAAAGAAAAAGCTTTAATGGACTTGCAGTTCCATGTGGCTGGGGTGGCAGAAGGCAAGGAGAAACAAGTCATATCTTACATGGATGGCAGCAGGCAAAGAGAGAAGCTTGTGCAGGGAAACTCCCATTTTTAAAACCATCAGATCTCATGAGACTTATTCACTATCAGGAGAATAGCATAGGAAAGAACCGCCCCCATGATTCAATTACCTCCAACTGGGTTCCTTCCATGGAACATGGGAATTGTGGGAGTTACAATTCAAGATGAGATTTAAGTGGGGACATAGCCACACCCTATCATTCCACCTCTGGTTCCTCCCAAATCTCATGTCCTCACATTTCAAAACCAATCACAAGTTCCCAATAGTCCCACAAAGTCTTAACTCATTTCAGCATTAACTCAAAAGTCCACAATCCAAAGTCTCACCTGAGACAAGGCAAGTCCCTTCCACCTATGAGCCTGTAAAATCAAAAGCAAGTTAGTTACTTCCTAGATACAATGAGAGTACAGGCATCAGGTAAATACAGCCATTCCAAATGGGAATAATGTAGACTGATTGAAAGTAAAATGATTGAAAAAAGATATATTACGTATAAAGTAATGAAAGTAGGAATGGCTATATTAATATGAGGTAAAATAGACTCCAGAGCAAAGAAATAGAATGGACATTACACCACAATTAAGAAATCCACCAAGAAGACATAGCAATCCTAAATGTGTATGCACCTAGTAACAGAGATAAAAAATATGTGGAGCAAAAATTAATAGAATTTAACAGTGAAATAGAAAAATTTATAATTATAGTACAGTTTTAGTTGGATATTTCAACATATATCTCTCGATAATTAAGAAAACAACTAAAAACAAAATTTGCAGCATTATAAAAGAACTCACAAATACCATCAACCAACATGATCTAATCTACATTTATACAGCATTCTTTTCAAGTGTTCACAGAACATAAATAGATTATATATTGATCTATGAAACAAACTTCAACACATTTTAAAAAATTAAGTCATACAGAGAGTGTTCTCTGACCACAATGAAATCAAACTAGAGTTCAACAAGACCAATATAACAGAAAAATATACAAACACTTGCAAAGAAAACAGCACATTTCTAAGCAGTTTATGGGCCCAACAAGTCTCAAATGTAATACAAAAATTCGGTAAACTTAATTTTTTAAAATGTGACATAAAATTTGTGGGACACAAATAAAGCATTACTTAGAGAAGAATGAATAGCATTGAATGCATACCTTAAAATAGAGAAAGTCTCAAATCCTTAAGCTTCTACCCAAATAACCTGTAGAAAGAAGAGCATAATAAGATAAAACCAAGCAGACAGAAAAATAATAAAAATAAGAGTAGAAGTCAGTAAAATTGGATCAGGGAAACAATAGATAAAATCAGTGAAATGAATAGTGTATTTTTTGAAATGATGAATAAAATTGATTCACCTCTAGCAAGGCTACCAAAGAGAAAAGAGTGAAAACACAAATTATCAACATTAACAGTGATAGAGGGAATATAAATACATACCCTGCAGGCATCAGAATAATAAGGACTACTAAAAACAACTCCACACACATAAACTTGACAATTTTGATGAAATGGATGAAGTCCTTGAAGAACACAAACTACCACAACCCACTCAATATGTAATAGATAATCTCAACGGTTTTATAACTATTCAGTGAATTAACCACATAATTTAAATCACACAACTCAGTTTCTTTTATGAAGGTAGAATTACTTTGTTACCAAAAGCAGACAAGGGTAATACAAAAAAAGAGAAAACTATAAAATTTATAGTTGAAAATAAGTCCAAAATACCAAAACTACATGAAGATTGAAGAAAATTCCTTACCAAAATATTAACAAAATTTGGCAACGTATACAAATAATTATACACCATGACCAAGTGAGGATTATTTTGTGAGTGCCAGGTTGGTTCAATGTTCAAAAATCAATCAATGTAATTAACCGTTTTAACAAGCAAAAGAAGAAAAATCACATGATAATATAAATTGATGCAAAGAAAAATTTGACAAAATTTAATGCATTTTTATGAATAAAATTATCAGAAAAATAGTAATGGAGGAGAACTTTCTTAATCTGATAAAGAGTATGTACAAAAACTATAACATACTCCCTAAGATTGGGATTAAGACAAGGATTTTTATGTGTTCACTCTCACTGTTGTTATTCAACATAATGAAGGAAGTTTTAATCAGTGAAATAAAACAAGAAAAAGAACATAAAACTGTCAATTTGAAGATGACATTATTGTTTTCATGGAAAATCCTAAGGAGTCTGCAAAAGAAAGTACTCCTCTTGGAAATAGTAAATGAGTAGCACTATGGCAGATACAATATCAACATATAAAAATCCATTGCATTTCTATATACTACTAATAAACATATGCACATCAAAATTAAAAGTATAATACCACTTATAATCTCTCAAAAGTTGAAATACTGAGTTGGAAATCTAACAACATGTACAAGTGTGTACGCTGAAAACTACAAAAGAACAATAAAAGAAATAAAATGGTCAAATAAATTAAGAGAAATATGGTATTTATGGATTTAAAAACTAAAATAATAAAGACTTTAGTTCATCCCAAGTTTATTTACAAGTCTAATGATATGCCTATCAAAATTCCAGCAAAATCTTCACAGTATAGATGAAATTATTCTAATATTTATGTGGAAAAATCAAAGGAACTAGAATAGCAAGAACAATTTGAAAAGAAAGAATAAAGTAAGAAGGACCCACTCACCTGATTTCAAGACTTATGTAGCTACAGTACCAAAGACTGTTGGTATTGGTGGAGGGATAGACACACAGATCAATGGAATAGAATAGAGAATCTGGAAATAGAGCCACACGTATATGTTCAACTGATTTTGACAAAGATGTAAAAACAATTAAATGGGGGCATGATAGACTTTTCAACAAATGGAGCCAGAACAACTAGACATGTATAGGCCCCCCCCCAAAAAAATGTAAAAATAAGAAATAAAGAAGAGAAGAGAAAAGAAATAAAAAGAACCTCAACCTACATCTCACACATTATACAAAATTAAATCAAAATACATAGTAGATTCAAATAAAAAATATACAAATATAAAACTTTTTGAAAAAAATAGAGAATTTTTAGAATCTAAGACTAAGTAAAGATCTCTTAGTCTTTTCACCAAAAGCATTGTCCTTAAGAGAAAAAAATATACATAAATTGAACTTCATCAAAATAAAAAATAAAACTTTAGTCTACAAAAGACTCTGATCATAGGATGAAATGACAAGCTATATTTTGGGAACTAATACTTTGCAAACCTCATATTTCACAAAGGTCTAATAAGTAGAATATGTTTTTTAAAAATCTCTAAAAACTTAACCAAAACAATTTAATAAAAGAATGGGCAAATGACATGAAGAAACATTTCAATTGAAGAAGATATACAGATGGCAGATAAAAGCATGAAAAAAAGGAATCAACATCATTAGCCATTAGGAAAATGCAAATTAAAATCACAATAGTGTTTTGATTCAAGATAAATGACTAGATGCAGCTAGTGGGCACCTCTTGCATGGAGAGGAATCAATATAGTGAGTAAATATTCACACTTAGAATTGATTATCTAAGGGAGAACACTGGAATTCACCAGGGAAAGCAATGGGAATTATAGAAAGCAAAGGAGAGTGAAACCAGGCAAGCTGCTGAGCTGGGATTGATATGGAGTCAGGCGAGGTTCCCTGACATTGAGAAGGGGTGAATGTGGAACCCTCAATACTCCACACTTTTGCCAGGGAGTTTTATCATTCATGATTACAGGAGAGCTTTTTGACTCCCACGGGCCTCCAGATAAACACGGGAAGCTGCCTACAGTAATTGTTTGAATTCACATAGAGTCTTATAGCTCTTGAGCCCTGAACAGCTGCTGCCCAGCACCACCCTGACAGTCCCATCTGCCTGTGTTCTGCCCTGGGGCTGCTGCTGACACTGCCTCTCCTGCCACCAGTGGGCTGGGAGGGGAGTGGGGAGACCAGGCACCTTTACACCAACCAGGGACAGATACTATAACCACTGTGGCCAGACAGAGGTGTGAGCAAGTCATGCCCCCACACAGCTGCCTGCCTGTACATCTCCGAGTGAGAGGGGTCTGCCTTCCCTGGTGGTGAGCCTACAGTGCAGCTACTCTTCTCCTGCCTGAGCATTCTACTGGTATCCTGGCAACCAGTCCACCTGTCCCTATTACAATCAGCACGTGAAGAAAAGTCTTCTGGTCCAGTCCCTGATCTAGTCCCTCTAGGACAGAACATACTGTTGGGGGGCCTCTCTAAGGGCCTGGAGATTGAGGGATTGCCTAGAACAC
>NW_020258470.1:0-6226 GCF_003255815.1 Theropithecus gelada | reverse complement strand
GAAGGAAGGAAGGAAGGAAGGAAGGAAGGAAGGAAGGAAGGAAAATGACTTACACACAAAGCTACTAATTGAAATTTTACATAAGAGAAAATACACACAATCTCAACTGCATATAGTACTCTACTGTATATAGATATGTGGTCTTTTATATATAGTACATAGGTTAGATAAATAAATACATAGACAGACATATAGATAGATATGGATCCATGTCTGTATATCTAATATAGTTTAGTCCATTGGGGCTGCTATAACAAAATACCTCACACTGTGTAGCTTTTAAACAACAGAAATGTATTTCTCATAGTTCTAGGGGGTTACTAGGAAATCTGTAATCAAGGTTTCAGCAGATTCAATGTCTGGTGAAGACCCATTTCCTGTTGCAAAGATGGTGCCTTTTCTCTGCATCCTCACGTGGTGGAAGGAGCAAGGCAGCTTTCTGGGATCTGTTTTACAAAAAAGTGAATTAATTCCACTCATCATGGCCCCTCTGCCACGATCTAATCACCTCCCAAAGGCCCCACCTCCTAATACCATCCCAATGGGGATTAGATGTCCAAATATGAATGTTGAGAGGACACAAACATTGAAACCATGGTAATCTATATTTAGATCTATATCTAATAGATCAGACAAAATTATTGACACTTTTACACAGATATACACTGTGAATTATTTCTTCACACAGTAGAATACACTCATTATTTACACTTCTACACTTCTATAAGCTTCGTTACTTATTTCTCTATAACTTATCTTTATGAAAACCACATTTTGCTAGATATTAGGGAAAAATAAATTTAAAAATTTCCAAATAATGCTATTACTTTCTCTTCCAGCTTAATCTCCTTCAGTTTAAAATAAACTTTCTCAAACATTTAGTCAATTTAATGTCACATCCCTCATCCAGCTGTTTCTATATTTTTCCTCCTCCTGCCTGAGACAGTATTTCTAATGAAGAGAAAGTTTATTGTTCTGTGGGATTGATGGAGGGTGCCAGGTTTTTTGTAGAGCAGCTGATAGCTGGTTGGTATTCACCAAGTGTGGTTGGGTTGGTCCTATCTGTGGGCTTCTTGCTGGTGTCTGCCACTATAGACCATGGCTGGTGTAACCCGTGTTATGTTCACTTAGTTTAGGCAGTGCTCTGGGGAGCACAGCTGTTTCACCTTGTTGATGGGCCTCATTGGCTTCGTCTCATATCAGGGACACTCTGGTTTCTGGCAGAGATTCCTACTTAGTCCCCAGCCCAATAACATATTCTACAGTTCTTAGCTGTGGAATTATGCTAAGTAATACTAACCCCTGAATCTTCCTGGAAATTTCCCTGTTTATTCAGTTGCTCTCTTAATCTCCACTTGGGAGACTGGAGGAGGAACTACGGAGCTCTTTCTTGCCAAACAGTGGGTAGAAGCTGTGTTGAGATTGCCTCCCAACTCAGTAATCTGACCACTTGCTGTGCTGTCTGTTGCCATCCCACATTGGCAAGGTCACCGGGAGTGGGCAAACTCCACCTGAAGTTCAAAACAGGAAATGGGTAAAAACCCTTCAGCTTATCGTTCTTTACTCCCTGGAACTTTTGTGCATATGGGAAAGTTTGCACCCAAATGTGTGAATACTTGCTTCCCCTACTTCTGACTCTCTTTTCTCTTCCACAACCACTGTGGCCAGGGGGAATAGGCTTCCCCCTTCCATATGACAGGACATATCTTGTGTACCATCTCATAGTTTTTCCATGGTTGATTTTAGTAAACTTGACAGTCAAGGCCACCATATCTGGGTAGAAAACCCTTTCCCTCTTGTGAAGATCTGCGTACAACAACTACAGCCATGTTAAGGGAAAAGAAAAATAGACAAAACATAAACTTTGATAATCAAAACTGAGAAATTACTGCCTCCTCTGTAAAACATGCTCTTCCAGAGGGATGAAGCAATACAATTTTTGAAAGAAATTGGGGAAGTTTAAATCAAGGCTGAAAAATTATGATCTATTGAATATTATTAATATGAAAAAGTAGAGAAGAAATTTTAAAGAGAACAAATAAGAAAAAGGAAAGGTGCTGAGGGTCTGCAGGCAGACAGTATGAGAAAAGACCATTTTTAATATATATTTTACTTTTCTAAATCCATCTTTAAGCTTAGTAAAATGAACCCTAATTAAATTAACTATCATTTATTATATTGACAATATATGACAAATATGTGTTCTTATAAAACATAACCAAGGCTAAATATTTTAGGGTAAAAGTGAGTGAGTCATGGCTTAGAAAAAAATCTTTAGTGATTAAATATTAAAAACAACAGGACCCTTATTGATGGATACTACCTTGTTGATTAATTGTGGCTTCATAATTTCAGTTTAGGAGGAATTTAGGGAAAACAACCTTGTTGAAAGAAGTAAGGGAATAGTAGGATAACAATAACAAAATTCTGTTTTATTGTACTGTCAATAAAACTGAGAAAAAATCAATTTCACGTATAAAAAATGGTGGTAATAAAGTTGGGGTAGTAGCTGAAAACCTTTTGAGCCCTGCCTACGTGTCATCAATTTTTCTGATGGTCAATGAGGTCAAATTTTTTGAGAAAGGTGAACTGACTTGAGTTTAATTTACATGGATTAGAGTGCAGTTTCAATAACATTTCTGGTTTCCAGTGACACAAAGATAACTGATATTTCAGATTTCTTTTTTTTTTTACAAAAGATGATATGAATTATATGACATATCTGTAAGGGAAAATTATTTGATAAAGAAAATAATAAGAAAATAAAAAATAGTGCATCCTAATTATGAAAAGTACAAAACTGGGACTTTCATATTATATATCGAATTATCTAATTATATGTGTATATACACACATAAATATATATATGTATATATACAATATAATTATACAAATCTCTTATTATATGTAGTTATATTTATATATAATAGATACAAATATATAGATTTGTAAAATGATATCTAATTAAAGATTTGTATAATTATATATTTATGTAAAATTTTATAATATAAAGATATTTTATATTAAATATATAGAGATTTGTATAACTATATTATATATTTATGTGTATATACATATATTATCTCTTTATATGTATATATACACTCATATATTCTATTTAAGCTAATATTTTTAACAGTTGAATTCAAATCTACACTTTTGTGGATTTAAAAAATCTTTCCAAATCTATCAGTTCACCTTATATACTTTGAAGACATGATTATATGGCTTTTTAAAAATCATAGCTCAGTATCTTTACTTGTCTGTTTTTGTAATTTTTTCCTTAAATTACATTTTAGCTGATTTTAATGTTATTTGGTTTACTGTTTTTCAGCCGTAGTTTGTCCAGTTATCTTGTTGAAAGCCTGTTTTTTAACTTTAGATATATCTCTTATAGATAGTTCATACCTCTTTTGTTGTAAATCCAAATCTCTTATTATCTTTCTTTAAAACCTAGTCTGTTTATATTTATTGTTATAACTGGTGTATTTGAACCTATTTCTACCATCTTATTTAAGTTTTCTGTTTCCTTTTTTTCTCCTGCTTTTTCTTTTTAACCTCTTATTGAACTGTGAACTTTTTTTAAAACAACTTCTCTTTAGTGGTAGTCCTTACAATTTTTATAAACATATTTGTAATTTTCCCCACAGATACTCACAGAAATTAAAATTATTCTGTAATGCTATTTTCACCTTTAAAAAGGTATACAAATACATAAACATAATGTTCCTTTACAAAGATATACAAATGCTTAAACATAATGGTAAGAAACTCCCTTCATTACTTCCAAAATAACTATGCAACACCATGATAAAAAAGTCTGTTATTCAAAGGTAGCCAGAAAGCAAGATTGAAAATTCAAGTACTCCTCGCATGAAACTATGTAATATGATCTTCTCACAAAGTATCATTCTTCTTGTTTAGTCCTTCACTGTCTATTTACAGCATGTTATACACTGTATTTTATCACCTGTTGGTGAAATAGTTAAAAAAAAAAAAAAAGGCAGTGTTACCACTATGTCTATGTAGTCAGTCAGTGTTACCAAAGCATCAATTCTCAAAGAATTTGCTTAGGTCAGTTCTGTGGCTTGAATGTATCCCCAAAAGTTCATGTGTTGGAAACTTAATTTCCAGTGCAACAGTGCTGAGAGGTGGGATCTTTAAGAGGTAAATATGTTGGAAGGGCTCTGCCCTCATAAATGGATTAATGCCATTTAGTGCCATTATTGTAGAAATGAGTTGGTTATCTTGGGAGTGCATTTCTAATAAAAGGATCTCTCTCTTTTCTCTCTCTTCTCTTGTAGGCATGCTGTCTTACCCTTTTACCTTCAGCCATAGACACAGTAAGAAGGCTCTCTCTAGAACTGTAAAAAATAAATCTCTGTACTTTATAAAGTAACCAGTCTCAGGTATTCTGTTATGGCAACACAAAATGAACTGAGGCAGTAAGATTTAGACACTTAAATAGTATAATTAGTACCATAAATTATATACTCCATTGTCCTCCTGCCAATATAATTATTGTTGAAATAATTAGAATTTTTGTAAGTGGATGTTCATTGTCAGGGCAAGAAACTAGTTAGATTCATGATTAGCTTTTAAATTTTAATGACCTCATTTATTTGAACAAATGTTTTTTTATCTATTATAAAAAGAACTTATAAAAAGTATACAAAAAGCAATGAAGAGGATGAAGTTACATCCACAATTATATGCATACATAAACTACTGAAATTATTGATGCAGCCAGCATAAGACATAATTTTAAAAGTTCTAGTAGTACCATATGGTGAACAATTTGCAGAAATTGTAGAACACCATAAGCATATGGGTATATTCCATATGATCTGAAGAAACTTCAGGGGCAAAGAGTATCATATCAAAGAATATGCTCATTTAAGTGGCAAAATAGGTAAATATTAAATATTATTGGCTTGAATACCGTGGTGTTGGTGGTGATTTACATGTGTATGAATGTGTGTAAGAGAAAGAGAACACAAAAAATGAGATGATTTAATTAAAATCAAGCATATTCATTATAAATATTTAATTTGGCTCTCAGAAGATGATCCTGTCAAAGCTGACTGGCAGAGACCATGGTTTTGATTTCAATATTCTTAACATTTTCCAGTAAAAGAAGCCAGCAATGCATAACCTAAATGACAACCCTTAATAAAATATATTTAAAATTTTGATTTCAATTTTTATTTAAAATATTGACTATTCAATGTTTAGTTTGTTTCATTTTAGCTCACTAATGTATATTTGATTTATTTAAACTATTTTTGTTTTTGTATCACTCATATTTGTAGTATTTATTTCATTAATTAATAAATTATTCAGAATATTTTTTACCAAGTTCTTTCAGATTCATAGTTTTCTGTCAAACTCAAAATTTTTTCCGTTAGACACTGAATGTTGATAATTTTAGTTTTTAGTGCAATGAAAATTTCTAAACACATGATGTATCAAAGATAGACAAGTTTTTTCTTTTCCAAATGTAGTGGTCTTTCACAAAATTGAAGGCCCTAGTGCTAGAGAATAAAAATATGAGGAGTCTCATGATTTCTAACCAACACATTTGCTACAAGTGTGATCATTATATTTAAGGCAATTCACATCAAAATCTTTTACAACCATTCTTCCAATTTTTGAGATTTGATTTCTGTTTCTATTCTTAGGTTTCCATCTGCCTGTGCTTTAAATATTTTTTCATAACCTGTCTGATATAGTTGTATTTTTGAAAAAGTTATCATCAACTCAAAGGATATTAGACCTGGAAGGACTTTTGGAAATACTGTAGCCCAGTAGAAAATTTTTCCATCCAACACATCCGAGGGCTATAACACGCTTCTGTTAGCAACTGTGGCTCACTGTACTGTACTGTTCAATGGTGAGGCCATGCACTGCTGGGGAAAGGAGCAGGGAGGGGCATTTAACAGAATTTGCATTGGCAGTGGGTGTGTATAGTTTTAAAAAGCCACCCAAGAGATTTGGATGTGCCTCTTCCTGTTGAGAATCCTCATTCTGCAGGTAAAGTCATGTGGGAACAAAATAATTGTAGCTGTCTTTAGTGGAACTGGAAATAGAATCAAAGGCCTCTGACTCACAGTCAAATGCCTTTTCTTCAGCACCATATTCAAGTTCTATAACATTTAGACTTCTTTGATCTTCCAAGGAATATAAACATACTTTGGTTAACTTAATTTAAAAAGACATTTTTAAC
>NW_020258469.1:0-6227 GCF_003255815.1 Theropithecus gelada | reverse complement strand
CGACAGAGCGAGACTCCGTCTCAAAAAAAAAAAAAAGAAAAAAAAAAAAGAGTTATAAAGACAACAAATTAAACCTAAACAAAGCAGATAAAAAAATTATAGATAAGAGCAGAAACTACCGAAGAAAAAAATAAACATAAATAGGAAGAAAAACAACAATAGCAAAAATTCTGAAAAGGACAATGAAACTAAATTTTCTACAGCAGAGATTGGCAAACAACAGCTTATGGGCCAAATCCACTCAATAACTGTTTTGAACACTTGTTTTTTTTTATGGTTCACGAATTAAGAATGGTTTTTACATTTTTCAATGTTTTGGGGTGGGGGGAATCAGAAGCAGAATATTTTGTAGCACATGAAATTCAAATTTCTGTATCCATAATATAGTTTTATTGGAACTTATGCTTATTTGTCTACATATTGTCTATGGCTGTTTTCATGATACAATAGCAAAGTGATCACAACAGATACTGGAATGTCTAAAATATTCTCTATCTGGCTCTTCTTAGTTTTTTGACCTCTGACATATACCAATGCTTGAGTACATATACTTAAAAACAACCTACTGATTAATGACTTGAAAAATAAATAAATAAACAACCAATCAGTTTATAGACTTTGAACTTCACTGTATCAATTAGGATTAGTTTATAGCCCACAGCACTTAAAATATTAACTGTAAAGGACCACCTTTATAGAAGAAGCTTGACAGCCCCTGTTCTGTGGTATCAAGGCAGAAAGAGAAAGAAAAAGAGAGATTGAGACAGAGACAGAGAGACAAAAACATTACAAGACAGAAAGAATGAGAAAGCACAAATTACTAATACCAGGAATGAAAAAGAGGAATATCACTACAAATCTTATAAGATATCATGAACAGCTTCATGATAATAAATCAAAATTTTAGAGAAATAGATTCCTAGATAAATATCTTCTCAAACTTATCAGGAAGAAACAGAAAATGTCACCAAGAAGAAAAACCACATCTATTACAGAAAGTAAACTTGTAAGTAAAAACCTTCCAGAAAAAAAAAACACTCCAAGCACAGATTGCCTTATTGGTAAATTCTTCTATTTGTTTATGAAGAAGTATCAATGATACAGAAAAGCTTCCAAATTACAGAAAAGTTCTTTTTTGTATTTTTATAAAATAATCTTGATACTAAAATCTGACAAAACATTAAAAGAAAAAAATTACAGTCAGATGTACATATGCATTATAGTTACATTGAGATAAATTACATATTTCACAATTTAATCATTTAAAGACTAAAAACAAAACAAAGTCAGGAATAAATTTTCAGGTTAAAAGAATCAAATAGTCATTTCATGTTAAAGAAGAGGTAATAATAGGATAAGCAAATAGTTGTTAGAGTCAATTAAATGGGATGACCAACACAGAAATATTTCATAGATACTGAACTGAGATTTAAGATCATCATGGCTGGCGGGAGGCAGGACTACATTCCTGCTCTGGACAGAGCAGTGTGTGGGGGCCCGCATTGTGAGTTTTAGCTTCAGATCAACTACAAGAACAAACCAGCAGTCCCAAGGGGACCCACACACCCTGTGAAGGAAGCGGACTGCTCCTGCAGGACCTGGGAGACCGTCCCCCAAAATGTGAGTGCCCCAACCGCGGAAGTGGGCACACTTCCTACTGGAGAAGTTGAAGGTCTGTTTGCAGGAGAAGTTTCTGACTTTACCTGGAGCTGAGTCAATTTGGAGAGCTGAGCAAAATACAGGGGTAGGGGAAGCAGTAGATAGGCCCTGTGAGGGGAGCTCACTGGGTCCCCTAGCAGGCCATTCCTGCCTGGCACCACAGGGATCCAATGGGAAAGGAGCAGAGGGTAAAACTACACAGGAACAAGGAAATGTCCAACTTGGTAAAAATTTGAACGGGGTGAGAAGCCTTCTGGCCAGAACTCAGGGGAGGGCAAAAACCCAGTGTGCAGACTCCACAGCAGGAGAAGAACGAAGCCCTTTTCTTTCACAGCTGGGAAGCAGAGAGCCTGGGGCAGGTTTTCAAGTCCATAATAGCTCTCATCCTGGAAACAACTGGGGGCTGTTGGTGGGGGTTGGGGGTGGGGCACTGTGAGAGTGAGACCAGCCCTTCAGTTTGTGTGGGAGCTGGGTGAGGCCTGGAACTGCTGGCTTTCTCCCACAGCCTGCATGCCTCAGCAGAGGCAGCCATAATCCTCCTGCGTACACAACTCCTATGACCTGGGAATCTCACTCTTACTCCCCACAGCAGTGGCAGCAAGACCCACCCAAGGAAAGTCTGAGCTCAAACTTAGCCCTGCCCCCACCTGATGGTCTTTCCCTACCCACCCTGGTAGTGGAAGACAAAGGGCATATAATCTTGGGAGTTCTAGGGCCCCACCCACCACCAGTTCCTCCTCATACTACCACAGCTGATGCTCTTTGGAAAGCACTATCTCCTGGCAGGCGACCAACCAGCACAAAAATACAGTATTAAACCCCCAAAGCTAAGAACCCTCATGGAATCTATTGCACCCCTCCCCACTTGCCACCTCCACCAGAACAGGCACTGGTATCCATGGCCGAGAGACCCATAAATGGTTTACATCACAAGATTCTGTGCAGACAACCCCCAGTACCAGCCCAGACCAGGTAGACTTACTGGGTGGCTAGACTCAGAAGAGAGACAACAATCACTGCAGTTCAGCTCACAGGAAGCCACATCCATAGGAAAAGAGGGAGAGTGCTACATCAAGGGAACACCACTTGGGACAAAAGAATCTGAACAACAGCCTTTAGCCCTAGACCTTCTCTCTGACACAGCCTACCCAAATGAGAAGGAACCAGAAAGCCAACTCTAGTAATATGACAAAACAAGGCTCTTTGACACTCCCAAAAATCACACTAGTTCACCAACAATGGATCCAAACCAAGAGGAAATCCCTAATTTACCTGAAAAGGAGTCCAGGAGGTTAGTTATTAAGCTAATCAGGGAGGGACCAGAGAAAGGTGAAGCCCAGTGCAAGGAAATCCAAAAAATGATACAAGAAGTGAAGGGACGCTGGGCGCGGTGGCTCAAGCCTGTAATCCCAGCACTTTGGGAGGCCAAGATGGGCGGATCACGAGGTCAGGAGATCGAGACCATCCTGGCGAACACAGTGAAACCCCGTCTCTACTAAGAAATACAAAAAATAGCCGGGCGAGATGGCGGGCGCCTGTAGTCCCAGCTACTCGGGAGGCTGAGGCCGGAGAATGGCGTGAACCCGGGAGGCGGAGCCTGCAGTGAGCTGAGATCCGGCCACTGCACTCCAGCCTGGGCGACAGAGCGAGACTCCGTCTCAAAAAAAAAAAAAAAAAAAAAAAAAGAAGTGAAGGGACAATTATTCAAGGAAATTTGTGGCTTAAAGAAAAACCATCAAAAATTCAGGAAATCTTGGATACACTTTTAGAAATGGGAAATGCTCTGGAAAGTCTCAGCAATGGAATTCAACAAGTGGAAGAAAGTAATTCAGAGCTCAAAGACAAGGTCTTCAAGTTAACACAATCCAACAAAGACAAAAAAATAATAATAAGAAGAAAATATAAACAAAGTCTCCAAGAAGTCTGGGATTATGTTAAATGACCAAATCTAAGACTAGTCAGTGTTCCTGTGGAAGAAGATAATTCTAAAAGTTTGGAAAACACATTTGGGGGAACAATTAAGGAAAACTTCCCCAGCCTTGCTGGAGACCTAGACATACAAATACAAAACGCACAAAGAACACCTGGGAAATTCATCTCAAAAAGATCTTCACCTAGGCATATTATCACCAGGTTATCCAAAGCTAAGACGAAGGAAAGAATCTTAAGAGCTGTGAGACAGAAGCACCAGGTAACCCATAAAGGAAAACCTATCAGACTAACAACAGATTTCTCAGCAGAAACTCTACAGGCTAGAAGGGATTGGGGCCCTATCTTCAGCCTCCTCAAACAAAACAATTATCAGCCAAGAATTTGGTATCCAGTGAAAGAAACTAAGCATCCTATGTGAAGGAAAGATACAGTTTTTTTCAGACAAACAAATGCTGAAAGAATTCTCCATTCCCAAGCCACCACTACCAGAACTGCTAAAAGG
Source organism: Theropithecus gelada (assembly GCF_003255815.1). Taxonomy (NCBI): domain Eukaryota; kingdom Metazoa; phylum Chordata; class Mammalia; order Primates; family Cercopithecidae; genus Theropithecus; species Theropithecus gelada. The sequence continues at coordinate 2,134 of NW_020258469.1, read as the reverse complement.
AGCTGTAAATCTTGAAACAAATCCTGGAAACACATGAAAACAGAACCTCTTTAAAGCATAAATCACACAGAAACTATAAAACAAAAATACAAGTTAAAAAACAAGAACAAAAAAAACAAAAAACCAAAGTACACAGGCAACAAAGAGGATGATGAATCCAATGCTACCTCACATTTCAATACCAATATTGAATGTAATGGCCTAAATGCTCCACTTAAAAGATACAGAGCCACAGAATGGATAACTCACCAACTCCAACTAACCATCTGCTGCCTTCAGGAGACTCACCTAACACATAAGGACTCACATAAACTTCAGATAAAGGGGTGGAAAAAGGCATTTCATGCAAATAGACACCAAAAGCAAGCAGGGGTAGCTATTCTTATATCAGACAAAACAAACTTTAAAGTAATAGCAGTTAAAAGAGACAAAGAGGGACATTATATAATGGTAAAATGCCTTCTCCAACAGGAAAATATCATAATACTAAACATATATACACCTAAAATGGGAGCTCCCAAATTTATAAAACAATTACTAATAGACTTAAGAAATGAGATAGACAGCAACACAATAATAATAATGGACTTCAATACTCCACTGACAGCACTAGACAGGTCATCAAGACAGAAACTCAACAAATAAATAATGGATTTAAACTATACCTTGGAACAAATGTACTTAACAAATATATACACAACACTTCATCCAGTAACAGAAGAATACAAATTTTATTCAACAGCACATGGAACTTTCTCTAAGATAGACCATATGATAAGCCATAAAATGAGCCTCAATAAATTTAAGAAAATTGAAATTATATCAAGCATTCTCTCAGACCACAGTGGAATAAAACTGGAAATCAACTTCAAAAGGAACCTTCAAAACCATGCAAATACACGGAAATTAAATGATCTGCTCCTGAATGAGCATTGGGTCAAAAAATGAAATCAAGATGAAAATTTAAAAATTCTGCTGGGTGTGGTGACTCATGCCTGTAATCTCAGCATTTTGGAGACCAAGGTGAGTGGATCACCTGAGGTCAGGATTCAAGACCAGCTTGGCCAACATGATGAAATACTGAATCTACTAAAAATACAAAAATTAGCTGGGCATGGTGGTACCTGCCTGTAATCCCAGGTACTTGGGAGGCTAAGGCATGAGAATCACTTGAACCTGGGAGGCAGAGGTTGGAGTGAGCTGAAATCACACGACTGCACTCTAGCCTGGGTGAAAGAGCAAAATTCCGTCTCAAAAAAACAAACAAAGAAACAAAAAAAAACTTCAAACCAAATGACAATAATGACCCAACCTATCAAAACCTCTAGGATACAGCAAAGGTGGTTCTAAAAGGAAAGTTCATAGCCCTAAATGCCTACATCAAAAACTCTGAAAGAGCACAAACTGACACTCTAAGGTGACACCACAAGGAACTAGAGAAACAAGAACAAACCAAACCCAAACCCATCAGAAGAAAGGAAATAACCAAGATCAGAGCAGAACTAAATGAAATTGAAACAAACAAAATACAAAAGGGAAATGAAAAAAAAAAGCTGGTTCTTTGAGAAGATAAAATTGATAGACCATTGGGAAGATTAACCAAGAAAATAAGAGAGAAAATCCAAATAACCTCACTAAGAAATGAAACAGGGGATATTACAGCTGACACCGCTGAAATACAAAAGATCACTCAAGGCTACTATGAACACCTTTAAGCACATAAACTAGAAAACCTAGAAGAGATGGATAAATTCCTGGAAAAATACAACACTCCTAGCTTAAGTCAGGAAGAATTAGATACCCTGAACAGACCAGTAACAAGCAGTGAAATTGAAATGATAATTTAAAAATTACCAACAAAAAAAAAAGCCCAGGACCAGATGAATTCACAGCAGAATTCTACCAGACATTCAAAGGAGGATTAGTGTCAATCTTTTTGGCACTACCACAAGATAGAGAAAGAAGAAACCCTCCCTAATTAATTCTATGAAGCCAGTATCACTCTAATACCAAAACCAGGATAGAGACTGATGTCCTTGATGAACATAGATGCTAAAATCCTTAACTAAATACTAGCTAACTGGCCAGGCGCGGTGGCTCAAGCCTGTAATCCCAGCACTTTGGGAGGCCGAGA
>NW_020258468.1:0-6236 GCF_003255815.1 Theropithecus gelada | reverse complement strand
AATGGCGTGAACCCAGGAGGCGGAGCTTGCAGTGACCCAAGACAGCGCCACTGCACTCCAGCCTGGGCAAGAGTGTGAGACTCCATTTCAAAAAAAAAAAAAAAGACATGGATTATAGCGGGAAGCAGTTGTATGCTCTGACAATGTAGATATGGTAACCTATCAGAAATAGGGAAGAAGGAAAATATGTAATTGTATAATTACAAAGTTTAATATGATTGTGAAGCAACATTAAGGAAAGAGAAATCACTAAAAATTAAAAATAAAATGAATCAAATAAATCAAATGTGTATCCTTTTGGCAGCATATTCATTTCAAGAGAAATTATTTCAAATGACTGTAAAAAAACAGTAACTGGAATGCACTTCGCTAATAAGATATGACTTAAGAACACAAGGAAATTAAAGAACACCAACCATGTAAACTGTTTTCAGTAATTATATCATTGTTCTTGTGTCAGCATTGTAGTTTTGATACAATTAATTGGTATAATGTGGGATAAAACAAATGAAGAATCAAGTGGTAGTCCAACTGTATCATTGCTGAGATTCTCAGTATGGAAAAAAAATAGAGAGAGATGTAAGAAGTTAAATGAATTCACTCATTTTAAATTTTAATTTATTGGATAAGTAGAAAGTAATTCATGAAGTGTTCTCTCTTCAAATATAAAAACAAAGCAAAAATGTAAGCAAACAACTATATATATACACACATGCTACGTATATTATACATATGTCTATGTATTTATATGTGTGTACACACATATGTAGGTATATGTGTGCATACACATTATGTATACACATATACATACATGTACACATATATATAAGTGTACACATATACATACCTATATATACACATATAATAGAAAGTCTCCAGCTTATAATGGTTCCACATAACACATTTTCAAACTTTCTGATGATGTGGAAGCAACATGCATTCAGTAGAAATCATACTTTCAGTACCCATACTACTGCTGATTTTTCATTTTCAATATAGTATTCAATAAATTACATGAGATATTGAACACTTTACTATAACATGCTTTGTCTTACATGATTTTGCTCAATCATAGGCTAATATAGCTGTTGTGAGCACATTTAAAGTAGGCTAAGCAAAGCTATGATGTTTGGTAGATTTGATGCATTAAAAGCATTTTGACATGATATTTTCAACTATGGGTTGATGGGTTTATTAGGATGTAACCCCATCGTGAGTTGAGGAGAATCTGTATTGCTGCTGTTTGCTTGGTTTTATCTTTATTCTGTTGTGTTGTTTTTATCAATTTTTACTTCCATCTGCTGAAAAGTCTAGAAGCAGTAACCAGCTCAGAAGCAATGAGCACTGCAAGTGCGCAGATGGCAGTTTTGGAATACCAGTTTCCACTGAAAAAAAAAAAAAGGTGGGGGGGGTGACAGTAGAGTGAAATGAATTATTTTAGATCTGAAGCAGGAAATACACATGAGATCTGAAGCAGGAAATACACAACAAGAGACTCCAACACAGCCATGAAGCTGTCAAGAAGAAGTATGTGAATAAGCCTAAGTATTAGGTTTCCATATTTAAATTTGCATCTAAATATGAAACTATTTGAATATTAATGAGGTTAAACCTGTCAGGGATGGAACTTCATCAGATATGTTCAAATGTATACAATCATATATATCCATTTGGGAGGATTCTAGAAAACTAAATTTTTATTTTGAAAACTGACATGTCAAAGAAAAGAATCTGGCATGTGTCCAGTCTTTCCTTTAAAGAATGTACAACTAGGTAACCAAATGATAAATGAGGAATGCTTCTCTTTCAGCAATATTGCATCCAGTAAATCAAAAAGTTATAATGAAAGAAGATAACCATCACTTTGCAACCCATAATTAATTAATGGATCTAAATATAAATCATCAATGACTGTTAACCTCACAAATCAGATATGATGGGCTTTCTGAACAGCACAACTTCACCTCTGAAATAATCTTACCAAAATATTCTAGATCCACCTAACAATTCACAGACAAAAATAGAGGACAGACGATCATGCTAACTGGTAACACAGGGATGTAATCAGCAAAATCCACAGTGTGGAAAATTCTTCAGGAAAAAAATGTGTGAGTTCCTTCAACACATAAATATCAAAGATAAAGAAACAAACATAAAAGACAGTGGAACCTAGAGATTGGAAGCTAATTAAGAGGAGACTTCTGATTACCATCTGCGAAGAGAGTTTTAAAGTCATCACTCACATTCTTGCAATAAGAAAAAGCTGAAAATAATAAAAATCAATTACTTTGTATGAAACTACCAGAGAAACAACAGGGTAGAACAAACTACCTCTCTAAAATTTGAAGACAGATGTATCCAAAGCAACAGAGCCGAAATATGCTTACCTGAAATGAAACTCTAGTTAAATTGTAACTTTAATGAATTGCTGGAGGCTGAGTATGGAGTAGTACGAATGAAAAACTCTGGGAGGTTGTTGTCTCAGGGGAGCCCAACATTTTCTTAGGATTTGTCTCCAGGTTTTCACAGTGAAGATCTGACAAAGATTCTATCACGGGTTTTGCAGTGGGAAAAGGTGATCATTTGAAATACAATCAAAGCCTTCTCTGTATCTGGGTTTACCCTCCAGAGGAAAAACTTCCCCAGAGCCGCCTTCTACCCTGGGGAAGAGCCTCTCTCTGAATCCTCTAGCCTTTGACTTAGATGGCGATCATTAAAAAGTCAGGAAACAACAGGTGCTGGAAAGGATGTGGAGAAACAGGAACACTTACACACTGTTGGTGGGACTGTAAACTAGTTCAACCATTGTGGAAAACAGTGTGGCGATTCCTCAAGGATCTAGAACTAGAAATACCATTTGACCCAGCCATCCCATTACTGGGTATATATCCAAAGGATTATAAATCATGCTGCTATAAAGACACATGCACACATATGATTATTGCGGCACTATTCACAATAGCAAAGACTTGGAACCAACCCAAATGTCCATCAATGATAGACTGGATTAAGAAAATGTGGCACATATACACCATGGAATACTATGCAGCCATAAAAAAAGGATGAGTTCATGTCCTTTGTGGGGACATGGATGAAGCTGGAAACCATCATTCTAAGCAAATTATCACAAGGACAAAAAAAAAAAAAAAAAAAAAACACCGCATGTTCTCACTCAAAAGTGGGAATTGAACCATGAGAACACTTGGACACAGGAAGGGGAACATCACACACCGGGGCCTGTCGTTGGGTAGGGGGAGGAGTGACGGATAGCATTGGGAGATATACCTAATGTAAATGATGAGTTAATGGGTGCAGCACACCAACATGGCACATATATGCATATGTAACAAACCTGCAGGTTGTGCACATGTACCCTAGAACTTAAAGTATAATAAAAATATATATATGAATAAAAAATTTAAAAAAGCGTTGACAGGAATTTCACAAACTGAAATGCAAACAAAAGGAAAAAAAAGAATGAACAAGGAGAACAGAATACCCAAGAACTATGGAACGATTTTAATAGGTGTAGGATACATATAATTGTAATATCAGAAGAAGAAGAAAGAAAAAATAGAGTAGAAAAAAATATTTGAAGTAATAACAGCAATGTTGATTGTTACTGGATAGAAGCCTAGAACAGAAAAAAGATTATAAAAATCTGAATAAAGTGTAGTCTTTAGCTAATAATATTAATATTGTATTTATATGGGCTCATTTATTGTGACAAATGTACCATGTGAACATAAGATGTTAATCATTGGGAAACGGTCTGGGAAATAGGGAACAGTCAGTATTATTATTGCAGTTTTTCTATAAATCTAACATTATTCTGAAGTATTTTTAAGAAAAAAATTAAGAAACATATCAACCAATTAGTATACCAGGAGTTTAATTGATATTACTTTTTTTATATGCATACAATATTATAGGTTTATTTGTTGAAAGGATAATACTTTGGATATATTGAATTAAATATATTGTTGGCCGGGCACGGTGGCTCAAGCTTGTAATCCCAGCACTTTGGGAGGCCGAGACGGGCGGATCACGAGGTCAGGAGATCGAGACCATCCTGGTTAACACGGTGAAACCCCGTCTCTACTAAAAAATACAAAAAACTAGCCAGCCGGGGTGGCGGACGCCTGTAGTCCCAGCTACTCGGGAGGCGGAGGCAGGAGAATGGCCTGAACCCGGGAGGCGGAGCTTGCAGTGAGCTGAGATCCGGCCACTGCACTCCAGCCTGGGTGACAGCGCGAGACTCCGTCTCAAAAAAAAAAAAAATAAATAAATAAATAAATAAATAAATATATTGTTAATGTTTTACTTGTCTCCTCTTTCTTTTTTTTAAATTTTTTTTTATTATTATACTTTAAGTTCTAGGGTACATGTGCACAACCTGCAGGTTTGTTACAAATGTATACATGTGGCATGTTGGTGTGCTGTACCCATTAACTCGTCATTTACATTAGCTATATCTCCTAATGTTATCCCTCCCCACGTCCCCTCCCCACAATAGGCCCCGGTGTGTGATGTTTCCCTTCCTGTGTCCAAGTGATCTCATTGTTCAGTTTCCACCTATGAGTGAGAACATGTGGTGTTTGGTTTTCTGTTCTTGCGATAGTTTGCTGAGAATGATAGTTTCCAGCTGCATCCATGTCCCTACAAAGGACACAAACTCATCCTTTTCTTATGGCTGCATAGTATTCCATGGTGTATACGTGCCACATTTTCTTAATCCAGTCTGTCACTGATGGATATTTGGGTTGATTCCAAGTCTTTGCTATTGTGAATAGTGCTGCAATAAACATACATGTGCATGTGTCTTTATAGCAGCATAATTTATAATCCTTTGGGTATACACCCAGTAATGGGATGGCTGGATCAAATGGTATTTCTAGTTCTAGATCCTTGAGGAATCGCCACACTGTTTTCCACAATGGTTGAACTAGTTTACAGTCCCACCAGCAGTGTAAAAGTGTTCCTATTTCTCCACATCCTCTCCAGCACCTGTTGTTTCCTGATTTTTTAATGATTGCCATTCTAACTGGTGTGAGATGGTATCTCATTATGGTTTTGATTTGCATTTCTCCGATGGCGAGTGATGATGAGCATTTTTTCATGTGTCTGTTGGCTGTATGAATGTCTTCTTTTGAGAAGTGTCTGTTCATATCCTTTGCCCACTTTTTGATGGGGTTGTTTGTTTTTTTCTTGTAAATTTGTTTGAGTTCTTTGTAGGTTCTGGATATTAGCCCTTTGTCAGATGAGTAGATTGCAAAAATTTTCTCCCATTCTGTAGGTTGCCTGTTCACTCTGATGGTAGTTTCTTTTGCTGTGCAGAAGCTCTTTATTTTAATTCGATCCCATTTGTCAATTTTGGCTTTTGTTGCCATTGCTTTTGGTGTTTTAGAGATGAAGTCCTTGCCCATGCCTATGTCCTGAATGGTATTACCCAGGTTTTCTTCTAGAGTTTTTATGGTTTTGGGTCTAACATTTATGTCTCTAATTTATCTTGAATCAATTTTCGTATAAGGAGTAAGGAAAGGATCTAGTTTCTGCTTTCTACTTATGGCTAGCAAATTTTCCCAGCACCATTTCTTAAATAGGGAATCCTTTCCTCATTTCTTGTTTTTGTCAGGTTTGTCAAAGATCAGATGGCTGTAGATGTGTGGTATTATTTCTGAGGGCTCTGTTCTGTTCCATTGGTCTATATCTCTGTTTTGGTACCAGTACCATGCTGTTTTTGTTACTGTAGCCTTGTAGTATAGTTTGGAGTCAGGTAGCGTGATGCCTCCAGCTTTGTTCTCTTGGCTTAGGATTGTCTTGGCAATGCGGGCTCTTTTTTGGTTCCATATGAACTTTAAAGCAGTTTTCCAATTTTGTGAAGAAAGTCATTGGTAGCTTAATTGGGATGGCATTGAATCTATAAATTACCTTGGGCAGTATGGCCATTTTCACAATATTGATTCTTCCTATCCATGAGCATGGTGCGTTCTTCCATTTGTTTGTGTCCTCTTTTATTTCACTGAGCAGCGGTTTGTAGTTCTCCTTAAAGAGGTCCTTTACATCCCTTGTAAGTTGGATTCCTAGGTATTTTATTCTCTTTGTAGCTATTGTGAATGGGAGTTCATTCATGATTTGGCTCTCTGTTTGTCTGTTGCTGGTGTATAAGAATGCTTGTGATTTTTCACATTGAGTTTGTATCCTGAGACTTTGCTGAAGTTGCTTATCAGCTTAAG
>NW_020258467.1:0-6238 GCF_003255815.1 Theropithecus gelada | reverse complement strand
TTCTTTCCAGTTTTTATCTGAGGATATTTCCTTTTTCACCATAGCCCTATATGTGCTCCCATATATCACTTTGAAGATTCCACGAGAAGAGTCTTAGCAAAAAGCTTCATGAAGGGAAATGTGGAACTCTGTGAGAAGGGTTCACACATCCAAAAGAAGTTTCTCAGAAAGCTTCTTTCTTGATTTTATCTGACTATATTTCCTTTGGCCGTACAGTCTTCAAAGTGATCTGTAATATCGGTTCTCAGATTCCACAAAAACAGGCTTATCAAACGACTCCACGATACACAGATGTAAGTCAGCGCATTGAATTCACACATCAGAAAACAGTTTCTCAGAAAGTTCCTTTCACGTTTTTATTTGAGGATATTTCCTTGGTAAGCAGTGGCCTCAATGCGACCCAAATATCCCTCCTCGGATTCCCCAAAGACAGTGGTAATAGACTGCTCCATGAAAGGAAAGTAGAACTCTGTGAGAGGAATTCACACATCAAAAAGCAAGTTCTCAGAAGGCTTCTTTCTGGTTTTTATCAGAGGATATTTCCTTTGTCGCCTTAAGCTTCATTGTGCTAAGAAATGTCCCATTGCAGAATTCAAGAACACAGTGTTAGTAAACGGATCAATGCAAAGAAAAGTGTCTCTCTGTGAGTTGCATTCACAAGTCACAATGCAGTTTCTCACAACGCTTCTTTCCAGTTTTAATCTAAGGATATTTCTTTTTTCAGCGTAGCCCTCAATGAGCTCCCAAATATCACTTTGCAGATTCCATGAAAACAATCTTAGCAAANTCTGGTTTTTATCAGAGGATATTTCCTTTGTCACCTTAAGCTTCATTGCCCTAAGAAATCTCCCATTGTGGAATTAAAGAACACGGTGTTAGCAAAAAGATCAATGAAAAGAAAACTGTCTCTCTGTGAGTTGCATTCACACGCCACAAATCATTTCTCACAATGCTTCTTTCCAGTTTTAATCTCAGGATATTTCCTTTTTCAGCATAGCCCTCAATGCACTCCAAATATCACTTTACAGATTCCACAAAAACGATCTTAGCAAACTGCTTCATGAAGAGAAAGGTGTAACTCTGTGAGAAGCATCCACACATCACAAGCAGGTTTCTCAGAAAGCTTCTTTCTCGTTTTGATCTGAGGATATTTGCTTTGGCTGTATAGTCTTCAAAGAGATCCGAAATATCACTTCTCAGATTCCAGAAATGTGGGGCTAGCAAACGGCTTCACGAAATACAGGTGAAACTCAGTGAGTTAAATTCACACGTCACAAAACAGTTTCTCATAAAGCTTCTTTCTAGTTTTTATCTGAGGATACTTCCTTCGTCTCCATTAGCTTCTTTGCCTTAAGAAATATCCCATTGCAGATTTCAAGAAAACTGTTAGCAAAATGATCACTGAAAAGGAAGGTGTAACTCTGTGAAATACATTCTCAAGTCACAATGCAGTTTCCCACAACACTTCTTTCCAGTTTTTATCTGGGGATATTTCCTTTTTCACCATAGTCCTATATGCGCTCCCAAATATCACTTTGCAGAATCCACGAGAACAGTCTTTGCAAAAGGCTTCATGAAGCAAAATGTGGAACTCTGTGAGACAAATTCACACATCACAAAGTAGTTTCTCAGAAAGCCTCTTTCTCGATTTTATCTGAGGATATTTCCTTCGGCCGTACTGTCTTCAAAGTTATCTGTAGTATCAGTTCTCTGATTCCACAAAAACAGGGTTAGCAAACGGTTCCATGAAATACAGGTGTAACTCAGTGAGTTGAATTCACATGTCACAAAGCAGTTTCTCATAAAGCATCTTTCTAGTATTTATCTGAGGATATTTCCTTTGTTTGCATAAGCTTCATTGCCTTAAGAAATATCCCATTTCAGGGAAGGGAATTCCTTTTCCTAACCAGGGGAACACACAACACCTGGAAAGTCGGGTAACTCCCACCCCAATACTGCACTCTTCCAATGATCTTAGCAAATGGGCACACCAGGAGACTATATCCTACACCTGCCCGGGAGGGTCCCACGCCCACGGAGCCTCCCTCAGGGCTGGGGGAGGGGATCCCACGATTTCTGAGGCTTAAGTAGATAAACAAAGAGGCTGGGAAGCTTGAACTGGGTGGAGCTCACAGCAGCTCAGGGAGTCCTGCCTGTCTCTGTAGACTCCACCTCTGGGGACAGGGCACAGCTAAACAACAACAACAACAAAAAGCAGCTGAAACCTCTGCAGACGCAAATGACTCGTCTGACAGCTTTGAAATGAGCAGTGGATCTCCCAACACAAAGGCTGAGATCTGAGAACGGACAGACTATCTGCTCAAGTAGGTCCCTGACCCCTGAGTAGCCTCACTGGGAGACATCCCCCACTAGGGGCAGACCCACTCCCCACACCTCACACAGTGGAGTACACCCCTGAGAGGAAGCTTCCATAGCAAGAATCAGACAGGTACACTCACTGTTCAGCAATATTCTATCTTCTGCAGCCTCTGCTGCTGATACCCAGGCAAACAGGGTCTGGAGTGGACCTCAAGCAAACTCAAACAGACCTATAGCTGAGGGTTCTGACTGTTAGAAAGAAAACTAACAAACAGAAAGGAAACCCACACCAAAACCCCATCAGTACATCACCATCATCAAAGACCAGAGGCAGATAAACCACAAAGATGGGGAAAAAGCAGGGCAGAAAAGCTGGAAATTCAAAAAATAAGAGCGCATCGCCCCCTGCAAAGGAAGGCAGCTCATCGCCAGCAATGGATCAAAGCTTGATGGAGAATGACTTTGACGAGATGAAAGAAGAAGGCTCCAGTCCATCAAACTTCTCAGAGCTAAAGGAGGAATTATGTACCCAGTGCAAAGAAACTAAAAACCTTGAAAAAAAAGTGGAAGAATTGATAACTAGAATAATTAATGCAGAGAAGGCCATAAACGAATGGACAGAGATGAAAACTATGACACGAGAAATATGTGAAAAATGCACAAGCTTCAGTAACCGACTCGATCAACTGGAAAAAAGAGTATCAGCGATTGAGGATCAAATGAATGAAATGAAGCGAGAAGAGAAACCCAAAGAAAAAAGAAGAAAAAGAAATGAACAAAACCTGCAATATGTATGGGATTATGTAAAAAGACCAAATCTACATCTGATTGGGGTGCCTGAAAGTGAGGTGGAAAATGGAACCAAGATGGAAATCACTCTTCAGGATATCATCCAGGAGAACTTCCCCAACATGGTAGGGCAGGCCAACATTCAAATTCAGGAAATACAGAGAACACTACAAAGATACTCCTCGAGAAGAGCAACTCCAAGACACATAATTGCCAGATTCGCCAAAGTTGAAATGAAGGAAAAAATCTTAAGGGCAGCCAGAGAGAAAGGTCGGGTTACCCACAAAGGGAAGCCCATCAGACTAACAGCAGATCTCTCGGCAGTAACTCTACAAGCCAGAAGACATGGGGGCCAATATTCAACATTCTTAAAGAAAAGAATTTACAAACCAGAATTTCATATCCAGCCAAACTAAGTTTCATAAGTGAAGGAGAAATAAAATCCTTGACAGATAAGCAAATGCTTACAGATTTTGTCACCACTAGGCCTACCTTACAAGAGACCCTGAAGGAAGCACTAAACATGGAAAGGAACAACTGGTACCAGCAATTGCAAAAACATGCCAAAATGTAAAGACCATCGAGGCTAGGAAGAAACTGCATCAACTAACGAGCAAAATAACCAGTTAATATCATAATGCCAGGATCAAGTTCACACATAAAAATCTTAACCTTAAATGTAAATGGACTAAATGCTCCAATTAAAAGACACAGACTGCCAAACTGGATAAAGAGTCAAGACCCATCAGTTTGCTGCATTCAGGAGACCCATCTCACATACAGAGACATACATAGACTCAAAATAAAGGGATGGAGGAAGGTCTACAGAGCAAATGGAGAACAAAAAAAAGCAAGGGTTGCAATCCTAGTCTCTGATAAAACAGACTTTAAACCATCAAAGATCAAAAGAGACAAAGAAGGCAATTTCATAATGGTAAAAGGACCAATTCAACAGGAAGAGATAAGTATCCTAAATATATATGCACCCAATACAGGAGCACCCAGATTCATAAAGCAAGTCCTTAAAGACTTATAAAGAGACTTAGACTCCCATACAATAATAATGGGAGACTTCAACACTCCACTGTCAACATTAGACAGATCAACGAGACAGAAAGTTAACAAGGATATCCAGGAATTGAACTCAACTCTGAAGCAAGCAGACCTAATAGACATCTACAGAACTCTCTACCCCAAATCAACAGAATACACATTCTTCTCATCACCACATCACACTTATTCCAAAATTGACCACATAATTGGAAGCAAAGCACTCCTCAGCAAATGGACAAAAACAGAAATTATAACAAACTGTCTCTCAGACCACAGTGCAATCAAACTAGAACTCAGGACTAAGAAACTCAATCAAAACCGCTCAACTACATGGAAATTGAATAACCTGCTCCTGAATGACTACTGGGTACATAACGAAATGAAGGCAGAAATAAAGATGTTCTTTGAAACCAATGAGAACAAAGATACAACATACCAGAATCTCTGGGACACATTTAAAGCAGTGTGTAGAGGGAAATTTATAGCACTAAATGCACACAAGAGTGGAAAGATCTAAAATTGACACTCTAACATCACAATCAAAAGAACTAGAGAAGCAAGAGCAAACGCATTCCAAAGCTAGCAGAAGGCAAGAAATAACTAAGATCAGAGCAGAACTGAAGGAGATAGAGACACAAAAAACCCTCCAAAAAATCAATGAATCCAGGAGTTGGTTTTTTGAAAAGATCAACAAAATTGATAGACCCCTAGCAAGACTAATAAAGAAGAAAAGAGAGAAGAATCAAATAGATGCAATAAAAAATGATAAAAGGGATATCACCGCCGACCCCACAGAAATACAAACTACCATCAGAGAATACTATAAACACTTCTATGCAAATAAACTAGAAAATCTAGAAGATATGGATAATTTCCTGGACACTTACACTCTCCCAAGACTAAACCAGGAAGAAGCTGAATTCCAGAATAGACCAACAGCAGGCTCTGAAATTGAGGCAATGATTAATAGCCTACCAACGAAAAAAAGTCCAGGATCAGATGGATTCACAGCTGAATTCTACCAGAGGTACAAGGAGGAGCTGGGACCATTCCTTCTGAAAGGATTCCAATCAATAGAAAAAGAGAGAATCCTCCCTAACTCATTTTATGAGGCCAACATCATCCTGATACCAAAGCCTGGCAGAGACACAACAAAAAAAGAGAATTTTAGACCAATATCCCTGATGAACATCGATGCAAATATTCTCAATAAAATACTGGCAAACCGGATCCAGCAGCACATCAAAAAGCTTATCCACCATGATCAAGTGGGCTTCATTCCTGGGATGCAAGGCTGGTTCAACATGTGCAAGTCAATAAAAGTAATCCAGCATATAAACAGAACCAAACACAAAAACCACATGATTATCTCAATAGATGCAGAAAAGGCTTTTGACAAATTCAACAGCCCTTCATGCTAAAAACGCTCAATAAATTCGGTATTGATGGGACGTATCTAAAAAAATAAGAGCCATTTATGACAAACCCACAGCCAATATCATACTGAATGGGCAAAAACTGGAAAAAATCCCTTTGAAAACTGGCACAAGACAGGGATGCTCTCTCTCACCACTCCTATTCAACATAGTGTTGGAAGTTCTGGCTAGGGCAATTAGGCAAGAGAAAGAAATCAGGGGTATTCAGTTAGGAAAAGAAGAAGTCAAATTGTCCCTGTTTGCAGATGACATGATTGTATATTTAGAAAACCCCATTGTCTCAGCCCAAAATCTCCTTAAGCTGATAAGCAACTTCAGCAAAGTCTCAGGATACAAAATTAATGTGCAAAATCACAAGCATTCTTATACACCAATAACAGACAAACACAGAGCCAAATCATGAATGAACTTCCATTCACAATTGCTTCAAAGAGAATAAAATACCTAGGAATCCAACTTACAAGGGATGTAAAGGACCTCTTCAAGGAGAACTACAAACCACTGCTCAGTGAAATAAAAGAGGACACCAACAAATGGAAGAACATACCATGCTCATGGATAGGAAGAATCAATATCGTGAAAATGGCCATACTGCCCAAGGTAATTTATAGATTCAATGCCATCCCCATCAAGCTACCAAT
>NW_020258466.1:0-6238 GCF_003255815.1 Theropithecus gelada | reverse complement strand
TTTTTTTTTTTTTTTTTTTTTTGAGACGGAGTCTCGCTCTGTCGCCCGGGCTGGAGTGCAGTGGCCGGATCTCAGCTCACTGCAAGCTCCGCCTCCCGGGTTTACGCCATTCTCCTGCCTCAGCCTCCCAAGTAACTGGGACTACAGGCGCCCGCCATCTCGCCCGGCTAGTTTTTTGTATTTTTTAGTAGAGACGGGGTTTCACCGTGTTCGCCAGGATGGTCTCGATCTTCTGACCTCGTGATCCACCCGTCTCGGCCTCCCAAAGTGCTGGGATTACAGGCTTGAGCCACCGCGCCCGGCCATAACTCTTTAAACTTACAATGAAAGATGTTAGTTGCTAGCTTTAAAACATACAAGGGGGTACGTGGTTTTTCAAATCTCTTATAAAATATAAGAGCAAAAACATTTGAAGACTATGGTTTTAGGCCAACGTCATTTCTGGAAGGGGAAACCTAGAACAGCCTAAATTTGCCTTTTCTATTCAGCACCATTCCATGATTCCCCCAGGGCAGGGTGAGAATGGTCTTCAGCTTCCTTTACAAACCCTTCCAGCCCATGCCCAGTAACTGGCATAGGTTACTCACCTTGGAGTCACACAGTCTGACTCAGTCTTGTACACGAATACGTGGGCATTCTTGGGCAAGGTATTGAATCTCTCTGTGCCTCAGTTTTCTTTTCTTTTTCTCCTTTTTCTTTTTCTTTTTCCGAGTAGCTGGGACTACAGGTGCGCGTGATATCACACCCAGCTAGTTTTTGTATTTTTAGTAGAAACTAAAAATAGTTTAGTCAGGCTGGTCTTGAACTCCTGACCTTGTGATCCACCCACCTCGGCCTCCCAAGGTGTTGGGATTACAAGCATAAGCCACCGCACCCGGCCTCAGTTTCTAATTTATAAAATGATTTATAAAATAATTTTTTTTTTTTTTTTTTTGAGACAGAGTCTGGCTCTGCTGCCCAGGCTGGAGTGCAGTGGCCGGATCTCAGCTCACTGCAAGCTCCGCCTCCCGGGTTTACGCCATTCTCCTGCCTCAGCCTCCCAAGTAGCTGGGACTACAGGCACCCACCACCTCGCCCGGCTAGTTTTTTGTATTTTTTTAGTAGAGACGGGGTTTCACCGGGTTAGCCAGGATGGTCTCGATCTCCTGACCTCGTGATCCGCCCGTCTCGGCCTCCCAAAGTGCTGGGATTACAGGCTTGAGCCACCACCGCGCCCGGCCGAGAATAATGTTTTATAAATTAAAATATTCTTTTTTTACTAATACTACTTTTTAAATTTATGTAAATTTTCTTAAAAAGTGCCTGGCCATGGAAGCTATTATTGTTTCATTTTGTTTGTTTGTTTTTTTTTTTTTTTGAGACAGGGTCTTGCTCTGTCACCCAGGCTGGAGTGCAGAGGCGCAATCTTGGCTCACTGCAGCCTCCGCCTTCTAGGTTCAAGCGATTCTCCTGACTTAGCCTCCCGAGTACCTGGAATTACAGGCATGTGCCACCATGCCCAGCTAATTTTTGTATTTTTAGTAAAGATGAGGTTTCACCATGTTGGCCAGGCTGATCTCGAACTGCTGACCTCAGGTGATCTGCCCGCCTCGGCCTCCCAGAGTGCTGGGATTACAGGCATGAGCCACCATGCCTGGCCCTATTACTGTTGATTTGAGTACTCATTTAACAAAAAAGGAAGAAGAAGAAACAGAGAGGTCAGGCCAGATGTCAAAGGTGGTTTTAGCCAGGCACAGTGGCTCACACCTGTAATCCCAGCACTTTGGGAGGCTGAGGTGGGTGGATCACGAGGTCATGAGATCCTGGCCAACATGGTGAAACCCGTCTCTACTAAAAATATAAAAATTATCTGGGCGTCATGGTGTGCCTGTAGTCCCAGTTACTCAGGAGGCTGGGGCAAGAGAATCGCTTGAACCAGGGAGGCAGAGGTTGCAGTGATCCAAGATTGTACCACTGCACTCCAGCCTGGTGACAGAGCTGGACTCCATCTCAAAAAAAGAAAAGAACCCCGTTTCTACTAAAAATACAAAAATTAACCGGGCGTGATGGCAGACGCCTGTTAATCCCAGCTACTCCAGAGGCTGAGGCACAAGATTGCTTGAACCTGGGAGGCAGAGGTTGCAGTGAGCCGAGATTGCGCCAAGATCGCGCCACTGCACTCTAGCCTGGGTGACAGAGTGAGACTCCGTCTCAAAAAAAAAAAAAAACAAAGGTCATTTTGTTGGTCAGTGGTAAAGACTGAAAACCTGGAATCCTTGCATTTGGCCCACTTATACTTACTTACCTTTTGGTTTCTGGGCAGGGACTCAGAGCTTGTCCAGGAAACTGGAGGGATGGCTTGTAACATCTTTTCTTCCACAGGCCTTGAGTACAGTCTGTTCTTTCATGGGCTTCCACTTAGCACTGTTCAGAAGCATCCACAGCCAGAGTCAGGGTCCTAGGCTTATAGAGTAGTGTCTCATGTCCTAAGGCTGGGCTCCACCATAGCAGAACAGAATTATCTGCTAAAATCTCCTATCACTTCTCATTTGTTTATTAAATCCTTTTTTTTTTGAGAGGGAGTCTCCCTCAGTCACCGAGGCTGGAGTGCAGTGGCATGATCACCAGTCACTAAAACCTCTGCCTCCTGGGTTCAAGTGATTCTCCTGCATCAGCCTCCCGAGTAGCTGAGATTACAGGTGCACGCCACCACGCCCAGCTAATTTTTGTATTTTTAGTAGAAATGGGATTTCATTATATTGGCCAGGCTGGTCTCCAACTGCCGAACTCAGGTGATCCACCTGCCTCAGCCTCCCAAAGGCATGAGCTACCATGCCCAGCCTGTGTTTGCTTTGCTTTTCTTTCCTTTTCTTTCTTTCTTTTTTTTTTCTTTTTCTTTTTTTTTTTTTTTTTTTTGTTGAGACAGAGTCTCGCTTTGTCGCCCAGGCTGGAGTCCAATGGTGTGATCTCAGCTCACTGCAGCCACCATCTCCCAGGTTCAAGTGATTCTCTCATCTCAGCCTCCCAAGTAGCTGGGAGTACAGGCACCCAATGTCATGCCCAGTTAATTTTTGTATTTTAGTAGAAACGGGGTTCATGGATGGCCATGCTTGTCTGGAACTCCTGATCTCATGATCCACCCACCTCGGCCTCCCAAAGTGCTGGGATTACAGGCATGAGCTACCAGCCGAAGTGTTTTTTTAAACATATTCTAGTTCATAGCTATTAATATTTCTTGGATTGTTACATATGAGATAGAATATGCTAAAAAAAAAAAAAAAAAAAGGACAGGCGTGGTGGTTCACACCTGTAATCCCAGCACCTTGAGAGGCTGAGGTGGGTGGATCACCTGAGGTCAGGGGTTTCAGACCAGCCTGGCCAACATGGTGAAACCCCATCTCTACTAAAAATACAAAAAATTGGCTGGGCATGCCGGCAGGTGCCTGTAATGCCAGTTACTTGGGAGGCTGAGGCAGGAGAATCGCTTGAACCCACGAGGCAGAGGTTGCAGTGAGCCAAGATCACACCATTGCACTCCAGCCTGGGTGACAAGAACAAAACTCTGTCTCAAAAAAAGAAGAAAAAATCCTAGTATTAATAGGAAAATACCAGGCAGTCAAGCATTCTAACAGAAAAGGTCAGAACAGGGATTTCTTTTTTTTTTTTTTTTTTTTTTTGAGACGGAGTCTCGCTCTGTCGCCCAGGCTTGGAGTGCAGTGGCCAGATCTCAGCTCACTGCAAGCTCCGCCTCCCGAGTTCACGCCATTCTCCTGCCTCAGCCTCCCAAGTAGGTGGGACTACAGGCGCCCGCCACCTCGCCCGGCTAGTTTTTTGTATTTTTTTAGTAGAGACGGGGTTTCACCGTGTTAGCCAGGATAGTCTCGATCTCCTGACCTCATGATCCACCCATCTCGGCCTCCCAAAGTGCTGGGATTACAGGCTTGAGCCACCGCGCCCGTCCCCAGAACAGGGATTTCTAATGTGAGTCCTAACCTAGTACCACTATCCTGGAGGCTCCATGGAGGTGTTAATGAAGGTGTCAGAGTTGTTTTCTCCTTTTCAAAGAAGCCTAATAGAAATGATTAATTATATTTATGCTACCCAAATTCCTTTGGTTTTTTTTTTTTTGTCCAGAAACCCATCAAGGTAGTGTGGAAGACCTGGCTGTCTTAAGGGAAAAAGGATTAATTAATTAATGATATTTGTCTGGCAGGCTAAAATCTTTCGAAGCTTTGAGATCCACTCCTAGAAGCTACTTAGTATTGAGAAGGTTAGGGATCTGCAATTTAATCTCTGGGAACAATGTCTTAAACCAAAAAAATAAACTCCTTCAACAACCACTCAGGCAACAGTACTGTTGCATCTCAGAAGGGTATGGATTAAAGAATTGAAGATACACTGGCCTTGATATCTAGGTCCCTAATGTAGAATCAGTAGTCTACAGTGGTTAAAATAATGGACTTTTTTTTTTTGTTTTTGAGACGGAGTCTCACTCTGTCATCCAGGCTGGAGTGCAGTGGCTCGATCTTGGCTCACTGCAACGTCTGCCTCCCGAGTTCAAGCGATTCTCCTGCTTCATCCTCCCGAGTAGCTGGGACTACAGGCACATGCCACTATGCCCAGCTAGTTTTTGTATTTTTAGCAGAGATGGGGTTTCACCATGTTGGCCAGGCTGGTCTCGAACTCCCGACCTCATGTAATCTTCCCGCCTCCGCCTCCCAAAGTGCTGAGATTATATAGGCATGAGTCACCGTACCTGGCCAAAATAATGAACTTTTTTTTTTTTTTTTTTTTTTTTTTTTTTTTTGAGACGGAGTCTCGCTCTGTCGCCCAGGCTGGAGTGCAGTGGCACAATCTCGGCTCACTGCAAGCTCCGCCTCCCGGGTTCACGCCATTCTCCTGCCTCAGCCTCCCGAGTAGCTGGGACTACAGGCGCCCACCACCGCGCCCGGCTAATTTTTTCTATTTTTAGTAGAGACGGGGTTTCACCATGGTCTCGATCTCCTGACCTTGTGATCCGCCCGCCTCGGCCTCCCAAAGTGCTGGGATTACAGGCGTGAGCCACCGCGCCCGGCCAATAATGAACTTTTGACAGCAAAGAGACATAATTCAAATCTTGACTCTGTCACTTGCTATGAATAATTAACAAATTATTTAACTTCTCTTTGCATCACTTTTCTCATTTGTAAAATAATAGAAACTATCTCATAGGCTTGTCAACTAGATGAATGAGATAATACATTTGAATTACAAGATGCTTGACATACAATAACTTCTCAACGAATGTCATACATTTTTTTTAAAGGACCATCACTCAAATCTATCTTTCATTATGACACAGACACACCTCTTCATCCCTACCTTCCTGCCAATTAATCCCTTTTTTTAACCCTCTGAATTAATTGGATGTTTTAGATGTTGTCAAAAATGCCTGAAACCAAAGCAGAAGGAAAGTGTAGGCTGGACCCACCCAGAAGTTGTGTGTCAGTTTGTTCCTCCTGAGTGAGGTTCACCACTAGGCTGGACACAGTGTGGAGGGAATTTGGGCCTCTGTTACAAAGGGAGGAAGAGGAAAAGAACAATTAAGGGCCCATTCTCAGGCAGCTCACTCTCTAATATTACAGGAGTCATGAGTCAGGCTTGGAAAAGAAAGAAGACCAACTAAAAACGTAATTGGTTAAGTATAAATATTGAATATGTAAGTGCTAGGTGGGAAGTTCTCCCTTGAGCAGCATTTGATGCAGAGGTAGGAAGATTTTGTTATGCTCTATCACCCTCATTGAAGCACCTAGAGCTTTTAGCCCTCCAATCCGTCCCCACCACCAGGGCAGCTGCCGTATTAATTGCCCTAAAGCACTACTTTAATCATGTCATTTCTCAATGAAAATATCAGACACTCCATTATCTATGGATTTAAGTACAGACTTTTTAGCCTCTCCAAATGTGAGCCCAACTTATCACCCATTGTTCCTTGACATGTGTCAGATTGGTGTAGTCATTGTTCCCTAAGCACATCTTGAACGTTTGTTCTTCTTTACCTTTCTTTATTCTATCCGGAGTGTCTTCTTGTCCCCTCCTGTCTCAAATACCACTCTCTCCTTTAAAGCTTCCCCTAACACTCTCCTAATTCTCTCAGCATTCTCTATCTAACATTTGGGACTCTTATGTGCTGACTGGGGTTACAGTTTTGTTTGTTTTGTTTTAATTTATTATTATTATTATTATTATTTTTTTTTTTTTTTTTTTTTTTTTTTTTTTG
>NW_020258465.1:0-6241 GCF_003255815.1 Theropithecus gelada | reverse complement strand
GTATCCTCAGAGAAAAACTGGAAAGAAGCTTTCTGAGAAACTGCTTTGTGATGTGTGACTTCCACTCACAGAGTTACATCTGTATTTCGTGGATCTCTTTGCCAACCTTATTTCTGTGGAATCAGGGAACAGATATTTTGGATCCCTTTGAAGACTATAGGGCCAAAGGAAATATCCTCCGATAACAAAGAGAAAGAAGCTTTATGAGAAACTCCTTAGTGTTCTCTGAAATCTTCTCACAGAGTTACAGCTTTCCCCTCAAGAAGCCTTCCGCTAAAACAGTTCTTGTGGAATTTGCAAGTGATATTTTGAAGCCCAGAAAGGGCGCTGGTGAAAAAGGAAATATCTTTCGATGAAATCTGGAAAGAAGATTTCTGAGAAACTGCTTATATTTCTATTAACTCATCTCAGAGAGTTACAGCTTTCCCCTCAAGAAGCCGCTCGCTAAGCCAGTTCTTGTGGAATTCGCAAAGTGATATTTGGTAGCCCATAGAGGGTTATGGTGAAAAAGAAAATATCCTCAGAGAAAAACTGGAAAGAAGCTTCCTGAGAAACTGCTTTGTGATGCGTGACTTACACTGACAGAGTTACATCTGTATTTCGTGGATCTCCTTGCTAGCCTTATTTCTGTGGAATCTAAGAACAGATATTTCGGATCCCTTTGAAAACTCTAGGGCCAAAGGAAATATCCTCGGATAACAAAAGAAAGAAGATTTCTGAGAAACTTCTTTGTGTTCTGTGAAATCATCTCACAGAGTTACAGCTTTCGCCTCAAGAAGCCTTTCGCTAAGACAGTTCTTGTGGAATTTGAAAAGTGATATTTGGAAGCCCATAGAGGGCGCTGGTGAAAAAGGAAATATCGTCCGATGAAATCTGGAAAGAAGCTTTCTGAGAAACTGCTTAGTGTTCTGTTAATTCATCTCACAGTGTTACATCTGTTTTTCGTGGATCTCTTTGATAGACTTATTTCTGTTGGATCTGAGAACAGATAATTCGGATCCCTTTGAAGACTCAAGGGCCAAAGGATATATCCTCCGATAACAAAGAGAAAGAAGCTTTCTGAGAAACTTCTCTGTGTTCTGTGAAATCATCTCACAGAGTTAAAGCTTTCCCCTCAAGAAGCCTTTCACTAAGACGGTTCCTGTTTAATTTACAAAGTGATATTTGGAAGCCCATAGAGGGCTATGGTGAAAAAGGAAATATCCAGAGATGAAATCTGGAAAGAAGGTTTCTGAGAAAGTGCTTAGTGTTCTGTTAATTCATCTCACAGAGTTACAGCTTTCCCTTCAAGAAGCCGCTCGCTAAGTCTGTTCTTTTGGAATTCGCAAAGTGATATTTGGAAGCCCATAGAGGGCTATGGTGATAAAGAAAATATCCTCAGGGAAATACTGGAAAGAAGCTTTCTGAGAAACTGCTTTTTGATGTGTGACTTCCACTCACAGAGTTACATCTATATTTCGTGGATCTCTTTGCTAGCCTTATTTCTGTGGAATCTGAGAACAGATATTTCGGATCCCTTTGAAGACTTTAGGGCCAAAGGAAATATCCTCCAATAACAAGGAAAAAGGAGCTTTCTGAGAAACTACTTTGTGTTCTGTGAAATCATCTCACAGAGTTACACTTCTCCCCCCAAGAAGCCTTTCGCTAAGACAGTTCTTGTGGAATTTGAAAAGTGAAAATTCGTAGCACATAGAGAGCGCTTGTGAAAAAGGAAATATTCTCCGATGAAATCTGGAAAGAAGCTTTCTGAGAAACTGCTTAGTGTTCTGTTAATTCATCTCAGAGAGTTACAGCTTTCCCTTCAAGAAGCTGGTCGCTAAGCCTGTTCTTGTGGAATTCTCAAAGTGATATTGGGAACCCCATAGAGGGTTATGGTGAAAAAGTAAATATCCTGAGAGAAAAACTGGAAAGAAACTTTATGAGAAACGGCTTTGTGATGTGTGCCTTCCCCTCACAGAGCTACATCAGTATTTCGTGGATGTCTTTGCTAGCCTTATTTCTGTGGAACCTGAGAACAGATATTTCGGATCCCTTTGAAGACTATAGGGCCAAAGGAAATATCCTTCGATAACAAAGAGAAAGAAGCTTTCTGAGAAAATATTTTGTGTTCTGTGAAATCATCTCACAGAGTTACAGCTTTCCTCTCAAGAAGCCTTTGGCAAAGACAGTTCTTGTGGAATTTGCAAGGTGATATTTGGAAGCCGATAGAGGGCGCTGGTGAAAAGGAAATTTCCTCTGAGGAAATCTGTAAAGAAGCTTTCTGAGAAACTGCTTAGTGTTCTGTTAATTCATCTCACAGATTTACAGCTTTCCCCTCAAGAAGCCGCTCGTTAAGCCTGTTGTGTGGAATTCGCAAAGTGATATTTGGAAGCCCATAGAGCGCTATGGTGAAAAAGAAAATATCCTCCGAGAAAAACTGGAAAGAATCTTTCTGAGAAAATGCTTTGTGATGTGTGAATTCCACTCACAGAGTTACATCTGTATTTCATGGATCTCTTTGCTAGCCTTATTTCTGTGGAATCTGAGAACAGATATTTCAGATCCCTTTGAAGACTATAGGGCCAATGGAAATATCCTCCAATAACAAAGCGAAAGAAGCTTTCTGAGAAACATCTTTGTGGTCTGTGAAATCACCTCACTGAGTTACAGCTTTCCCCACAAGACGCCTTTCGCTAGGACAGTTCTTCTGGAATTTGCAAGGTGATATTTGGAGCCCATAGAGGGCTATGTTGAAAAAGGAAATATCCTCCAATGAAATCTGGAAAGAAGTTTTCTGAGAAACTGCTTAGTGTTCTCTAATTCATCTCACAGAGTTACAGCTTTCCCCTCAAGAAGCCGCTCGCTAAGCCTGTTCTTGTGGAATTCGCAAAGTGATATTTGCAAGCCCTTAGAGGTCTATGGTGAAAAAGAAAATATCCTCAGAGAAAAACTGGAAAGACGCTTTCTGAGAAAGTGCTTTTTGATGTGTGAGTTCCACTCACAGAGATACATCTGTATTTCGTGGATATCTTTGATAGCCTTATTACTGTGGAATCTGAGAACAGATATTTCGGATCCCCTTGCAGACTATAGGGCCAAAGGAAATATCCTCCAATAACAAGGAAAAAGAAGTGTTCTGAGAAACTTCTTTGTGTTCTGTGAAATCATCTCACAGAGTTACACCTTTCCTCTCAAGAAGCCTTTGGCTAAGACAGTTCTTGTGGAATTGGCAAAGTGATATTTGGAAGCCCATACAGGGCACTGGTGAAAAAGGAAATATCCTCAGATGTAATCTGGAGAGATGCTTTCTGAGAAACTGCTTAGTTGTCTGTTAATTCATCTCACAGAGTTAAAGCTTTCCCCTCAAGAGGCCGCTCGCTAAGCCTATTCTTGTCGAATTCGCAAAGTGATATTTGGAAGCCCATAGAGGGCGCTGGTGAAAAAGGAAATATCCTCCGATGAAATCTGGAAAGAAGCTTTCTGAGAAACTGCTTAGTGTTCTGTTAATTCATCTCACAGAGTTACAGCTTTCCCCTCAAGAAACCGCTCGCTAAGCCTGTTCTTGTGGAATTTGCAAAGTGATATTTGGAAGCCCATAGAGGGCTATGGTGAAAAAGGAAATATCCTCCGATGAAATCTGGAAAGAAGCTTTCTGAGAAACTGCTTAGTGTTCTGTGAATTCATCTCACAGAGTTACAGCTTTTCCCTCAAGAAGCTGCTCGCTAATCCTGTTCTTGTTGAATTGGCAAAGTGATATGTGGAAGCCCATAGAGGGCTATCATGAAAAAGGAAATATCCTCAGAGAAAAACTGGAAAGAAGCTTTCTGAGAAACTGCTTTTTCGTGTGTGGCTTCCGCTCACAGAGTTACATCTGTCTTTCGTGGATCTCTTTGCAAGCCTTATTTCTGTGGAATCTGAGAACAGATATTTCCGATCCCTTTGAAGGCTATACGGCCAAAGGAAATATCCTCCGATAACAAAGAGAAAGAAGCTTTCTGAGAAACTTCTTTGTGTTCTGTGAAAGCATCTCACAGAGTTACAGCTTTCCCCTCAAGAAGCCTTTCGCTAAGACAGTTCTTGTGGAATTGGCAAAGTGATATTTGGAAGTCCCTAGAGGGCTATGGTGAAAAAGGAAATATCCTCAGATGAAATCTGGAAAGAATCTTTCTGAGAAACTGCTGAGTGTTCTGTTAATTCTTCTCACAGAGTTACATCTGTATTTCGTGGATCTCTTTACAACTTTATTTCTGTGGAATCTGAGAACAGATATTTCGGATCCCTTTGAAGACTACAGGGCCAAAGGAAATATCCTCCGATATCAAAGAGAAAGAAGCTTTCTGAGAAACTTCTTTGTGTTCTGTGAAATCATCTCACAGAGTTACAGTTTCCCCTCAAGAAGCCATTCGCTAAGACAGTTCTTGTGGAATTGGAAAAGTGATATTTGGAAGCCCATAGAGGACTATGGTGAAAAAGGAAATATCGTCAGATGAAATCTGGAAAGAAGCTTTCTGGGAAACTGCTGAGTGTTCTGTTAATTCATCTCACAGAGTTATATCTGTATTTCGTGGATCTGTTTGCTAGCCTTATTTCTGTGGAATCTGAGAAGAGATATTTCGGATCCCTTTGAAGACTAGAGGGCCAAAGGAAATATCCTCCGATAACAAAGAGAAAGAAGCTTTCTGAGAAACTTCTTTGTGTTCTCTGAAATCAACTCACAGAGTTACTGCTTTCCCCTCAAGAAGCCNTCTGTATTTCGTGGATCTGTTTGCTAGCCTTATTTCTGTGGAATCTGAGAAGAGATATTTCGGATCCCTTTGAAGACTATAGGGCCAAAGGAAATATCCTCCGATAACAAAGAGAAAGAAGCTTTCGGAGAAACTTCTTTGTGTTCTCTGAAATCAACTCACAGAGTTACTGCTTTCCCCTCAAGAAGCCTTTCGCTAAGACAGTTCTTGTGGAATTGGCAAAGTGAAATTTGGAAGCCCATAGAGGGCTATGGTGAAAAAGGAAATATATTCAGATGAAATCTGGAAAGAAGCTTTCTGAGAAACTGCTGAGTGTTCTCTTAATTCATCTCACAGAGTTACATCTGTATTTCGTGGATCTCTTCGCTAGCCTTATTTCTGTGGAATCTGAGAACAGATATTTCGGATCCCTTTGAAACCTATAGGGCCAAAGAAAATATCGTCCGATAACAAAGAGAAAGAAGATTTCTGAGAATCTTCTTTGTGTTCTGTGAAATCATCTCACAGAGTTACAGCTTTCCCCTCAAGAAGTCTTTCGCTAAGACAGTTCTTGTGGAATTGCAAAGTGATATTTGGAAGCCATACAGGGCTACGGTGAAAAAGGAAATATCCTCAGATGAAATCTGGAAAGAAGGTTTCTAAGAAACTGCTGAGTGTTCTGTTAGTTCATCTCACAGAGTTACATCTGTATTTCGTGCATCTCTTTACTAGCCTTATTTCTGTGGAATCTGAAAACACATATTTCAGATCCCTTTGAAGACTAGAGGGCCAAAGGAAATCTCCTCCGATAACAAAGAGAAAGAAGCTTTCTGAGAAACTTCTTTGTGTTCCGTGAAATCATCTCACAGAGTTACAGCTTTCCCCTCAAGAGGCCTTTCGCTAAGACAGCTCTTGTGGAATTGGCAAGTGATATTTGGAAGCCCATAGAGGGCTATGGTGAAAAAGGAAATATCCTCAGATGAAATCTGGAAAGAAGCTTTCTGAGAAACTGCTGAGTGTTCTGTTAATTCATCTCACAGAGTTACATCTGTATTTGGTGGATGTATTTGCTGGTCTTATTTCTCTGGAATCTGAGAACAGATATTTCGGATCCCTTTGAAGACTACAGGGCCAAAGGAAATATCCTCCGATAACAAAGAGAAAGAAGCTTTCTGAGAAACTTCCTTGTGTTCTGTGAAAACATCTCACAGAGTTACAGTTTCCCCTCAAGAAGTCTTTCGCTAAGTCAGTTCTTGTGGAATTGGCAAAGTGATATTTGAAAGCCCCTAGAGGACTATGTTGAAAAAGGAAATATCCTCAGATGAAATCTGGAAAGAAGGTTTCTGAGAAACTGCTGAGTGTTCTGTTAATTCATCTCACAGAGTTACCTCTGTATTTCGTGGATCTCTTTGCTAGCCTTATTTCTGTGGAATCTGAGAACAGATATTTCGGATCCCTTTGAAGACTATAGGGCCAAAGGAAATATCCTCGGATAACAAAGAGAAAGAAGCTTTCTGAGAAACATCTTTGTCTTCTGT
>NW_020258464.1:0-6241 GCF_003255815.1 Theropithecus gelada | reverse complement strand
ATGGTTGAACTAGTTTACAATCCCACCAACAGTGTAAAAGTGTTCCTATTTCTCCACATCCTCTCCAGCACCTGTTGTTTCCTGACTTTTTAATGATCGCTATTCTAACTGGTGTGAGATGGTATCTCATTGTGGTTTTGATTTGCATTTCTCTGATGGCCAGTGATGATGAACATTTTTTCATGTGTCTGTTGGCTGTATGAATGTCTTCTTTTGAGAAATGTCTGTTCATATCCTTTGCCCACTTTTTGATGGGGTTGTTTGTTTTTTTCTTGTAAATTTGTTTGAGTTCTTTGTAGGTTCTGGATATTAGCCCTTTGTCAGATGAGTAGATTGCAAAACTTTTCTCCCATTCTGTAGGTTGCCTGTTCACTCTGATGGTAGTTTCTTTTGCTGTGCAGAAGCTCTTTAGTTGAATTAGATCCCATTTGTCAATTTTGGCTTTTGCTGCCCTTACTTTTGGTGTTTTAGACATGAAGTATTTTCTATCTGCATTTGGTTGAATCTGCAGATATGGAACCCACAGATACAGAGGACTGACTGTAATTATTTTCATGTAATGTTGGATTCTGTCTGCCAATATTTTGTTGAAGATTTTTGTGTCTAAGTTTATGAGAGAGCGAACTATAGAGTTTTTGGATTTTTGGTACCCCATTTGTCGGTTTTTGGTATCAGGGTAATTCTGGCCTCATAAAATTGGTTGAAAATGTTCCCTCTTCTTATTTCCTTGAAAATATTGTTTACAATTTGCATTAATTCTTCTTTAAAAGTGTTATAGACTTTTGAAGTAAACACATTTGGGCCTGGAGATTTCTATTTCTGGAGATTTTATGTTGAACTAAATTATTTTAATGTTTATAGGACTATTTGAGTGTCTGTTTTATTTTTGGCTGACTTGTGAGAGGCTGTGGTTTTCAAGGAATTGATCCATATATTCTAAATAGATAAATTTACAAGTGTAAAATTGTTTGTAGTATTTAAGTATTAACTAGCTTCCAGCGTCCAGTGCTTTCCACATGAGATAAGCAAATTTCAGATGCTTTCTCTCTCTCTGAAAGTGCCTGACTCTTCAGATTTCAAGGTAGTAGTTTTCTCTATGGCCTCAGTTCTCTAATGGGTCCCAGAAAAGTCATTGATTTTCAGTGTGACCAAATTTTTCTTATTGTAAAGATGAGAGCAAGAACTCCCAACCTCTTGGAACTGAAACTAGAAGTTCCTTACTTAGTTGTTTTATAAACCCATGAAATAGACATTTTTATTGTTGTTTCTCAAGTCAATGTTGGCTTAGTTTGACCCACATGTTTACCATTTTAGTTGCTCACCATTTCTTCTTGTCTCTTAGCCCTTTCTTTTGGTACTATTTTTCTTCTGTCTGAGGTACATTCCACGGAACCCTTATTGAAGGTCTTTCGGTAATAAATTCTCTCAGAGTTGTTTGCATGAAAATGTGTTTATGGCATCCTCATTCTTGAAGAGACTTATTTCTGAGTATACAATTCTGGGTTAAAAGTTATTTTCTCATAGAACTTCAGTAATGTTATTTCACTATCTCTGGTTTTCATTATTGCTGTTGAGAAGTCAACTGGGAATCTCATTGTTACTCGTTAGGTAAACTGTCTTTTGTCTTTGATTGCTTTTAAGATCTATTCGGCTTTAGTGTTCTGAAATTTTATTATGATTTTTCTAAATGTTACTTGTTTTTATTTTTGTTTAAAGTTGGGCTTCCCTAACTTGAGGACTGTTATCTTTCATCAATTCTTTTCTTTCTGGAACTGTAATTAAACCCATGGTAGACTTTATCATTCTAGCCATGTGTTTTAATCTCTATTTTATATTTCCATATCTTGTTATTCCTATAGTACTTTCTATGTAGTTTTTTCAGATTTATTTTCCAGTTCATTAATTATCCCATCACCTCTGTTTAGTTTGCTGTTTAACCCTCATACATTGAGTTTTTAATTTTAATGTTCTCATTTCTAATTTCTAGAAGCTGTATTTGATTCTTTTAAAAATTCATGTGGTCTTTCTTTGATAGTCTCACATTTCGTTGACATACTTTTGATACCTTCTTCATTTCTTTAAACATACAACCAATGCTTATTTCACAGTATAAATCAGATAATTCCAATTATAGTTTTTGCAATTCTGATTCTTTGGTTTGTTTCTGTGGATTCTTATTCATACAGGTTTTTCTCGTGTGTGTGTGTCTGTGTGTGTGTGTTGGCTTTTTTTTTTTCTCTTCTACACAGGTAATGTACATCTCAGCCCCAAACCCACATAAATGCAGGATTGGGCTAGGAAATCTCAGTAACTATTCACTCTTTTGTTTCCCTCCACAAAGCCAAGGTTGAGACAGTCTCAGGTGCTTCTTCTTTACCCACTGATTATGTCACCTTTATCGGGTCCAGACTTTAGGCAGGCTCTCAGATCCAACTTCCTACTTTGAGCCCAAAGAGTTTTGTTTACTATCCTCTATACGTGCTATCTCTTAAAGCCCAAGTTTTAAGCCAGAAATGTGTCAATCCTTTGACAATGGCCCAGAGAAGAAACATTGTTTTTTACTTTGCCACTCAATAAACACACACATTTGTGTGTTTGCGTTCTCATATATATATATATATATATATATATATATACACACACACACACACATATATATATTAAATCAAAAAATATGCTTTTTATGATCCACTGTATTATTTTGTCAACTACTGTATAATAAATTAACCCCAAAACTTAGTGGCTTAAAACAGCAAACATCTATTTTCTCTGTTTCTGTGAGTCAGAGATCAGTGCACAGCTCAGCTGGGTCCTCTGGCTCAGGATCTCTAATAAGGCTACAGTCAAGGTATTGGCTGAAGCTTTGGTCATCTCAAGGTTCTACTACCACTTCCAACTTACTCACAAGGTTGTTGGCAAGATTCAGTTCCTCGTAGCATATTGGAATGAGGTCCTTAGTTTCTCACTAACTGTTGACCAGAGACAATCCTCAACTTCTTGCTGTGTGGGTCTCTCCCTAGGGAAGCTCACAACATGACAGCTGGCTTCCAACAGAGCAAGTCAATGAGAGAGCCAAAGAGGACCAACAAAATGGATGGCCAGTCTTTTCATGATAAAATCTCAGGAGTGATATCCCATCACTTTTGCCTTATTTTATGTGTTAAAAGCAAGTCACTAGATTCAGCCAACACTCAACAGTAAGTGACTACACAATGTCATGAATAACAAGAGGTGTGGATCATTAAGGGTGATATTATTTGCTGCCTATTGCACCCACTGAATTGATTTCATGTTTGTGAAACACTGCTCCAGGCTACCAGCGTAAACATGGAATTTAGTGCTTATTTATCTCTTTTTTTTTTTTTTTTTTTGAGGCGGAGTCTTCACTCTGTCGCCCAGGCTGGAGTGCAGTGGCACCATCTTGGCTCACTGCAAGCTCTGCCTCCCGGGTTCGCGCCATTCTCCTGCCTCAGCCTCCCGAGTAGCTGGGACTACAGGCGCCCGCCACCGCGCCCGGCTAATTTTTTGTATTTTAGTAGAGACGGGGTTTCACCGTGTTAGCCAGGATGGTCTCGATCTCCTGACCTCGTGATCCGCCCACCTCGGCCTCCCAAAGTGCAGGGATTACAGGCGTGAGCCACCGCGCCCAGCCTATTTATCTCTTTAGAACAGTAATTATTTTCTCATTCCTGGCCTCTGAGGATATCTGTTGCTTTCACAGCAGTTCAGCCATGCTTCATTTGTTTTAAATTCAGTATTTTTAGGTGTTTTGTATTTGGAAGGACTCTTTATAAATATAGCCCAAAATATCACCAGAAATAGAAATCTCTCTTCTATATTCTACCATATACAACTTGAGTAAGATACTGTACTACTTAAAATTACCTGAAAGTTTACAGAAGAGCTTGAGGAAATGTGACCAGCTGTCATAAGATCCTTTTCTAAAACCAAGATTAGGTGATAGGAGAAATAAGAGTTTTATCCACCTGAAGTGACTAAATAGGAAGGGAAAGCATTCAGGAAGTGAATGGCCGCTACCTAAGTCTGTCCTGGCAGTAAGCTTTTTTATTTTTTAGCTTTTTATTTTGAAATACTTTTAGATTTACAGAACAACTGTAGAATTCTTGTATACCTTTCATTCAGCTTCCACCAATGTTATCACTTTACATAAGCATGGTGTATTTGTCAAAACTAACAAATTAACATGGGTAAAATACTATTAACTAAACTACATAATTTATTCAGGCTTCTTCAGTTGTTTCACTAACATCCTATTTATGTTCCAGGATCCAATCCAGAATACCACATTGGGATTATTTGTCTTATTTCCTTAGAATCATCCAATCTGTGACAGCTTTTCAGTCTTTCCTTATTTTTCATAACTTTGACAATTTTGGTCAAGTGTTTTGTGAAATGACCCTCAATTTGAGATTTTCTGATATTTTCTCATGTTTAGACTGGGGCTGTGGGTTTTAAGGAGAATACCATAGAGGTGAGGTGTCTTTCTCATCACATCACATCAGAGGGAAGATGATATCAACATGACTTATTGCTGATGATATTGACCTTGAACTCTTAGATTAGTTGTAGTCTGCCAGGTTACTATGTTTCTTTTCCATACTATATTCTTTGGAAGTGAATCATTATGTCCAGCCCACACTCAAGGGGAGGGAAATTAAATGCCACCCCCAGAGGGAAAAGTATCAACTAATTTGTGGAAGTTTATTTAAAACACTGTAATGGGGGCGCGGAGCAAGATGGCCGAATAGGAACAGCTCCTCTCCAGCTACCAGCGTGAGCGACACACAAGACAGGTGATTTCTGCATTTTCAACTGAGGTACTGGGTTCATCTCACTAGGGAGTGCAGAACAATCCGTGCTGGTCAGCTGCTGCAGCCCAACCAGCGAGAGCTGAAGCAGGGCGAGGCATTGCCTCACCTGGGAAGCGCAAGGGGGAAGGGAATCCCTTTTCCTAGCCAGGGGAACTGAGACACACAACACCTGGAAAATTGGGTAACTCCCACCCCAATACTGCGCTTTACCAAGGGTCTTAGCAAACGGGCACACCAGGAGATTATATCCCACACCTGGCCGGGAGGGTCCCACACTCACAGAGCCTCCCTCGTTGCTAGCACAGCAGTCTGTGATCTAACTGCAAGGCAGCCGTGAGGCTGGGGGAGGGGTGCCCACCATTGCTGAGGCTTAAGTAGGTAAACAAAGCCACAGGGAAGCTCGAACTGGGTGGAGCTCACTGCAGCTCAAGGAGGCCTGACTGTCTCTGTAGACTCCACCTCTGGGGACAGGGCACAGCTAAACAACAACAACAACAAAAAAAAAAAGCAGCAGAAACCTCTGCAGACGCAAATGACTCTGTCTGACAGCTTTGAAGATAGCAGTGGATCTCCCAACACAGAGGTTGAAATCTGAGAAGGGACAGACTGCCTGCTCAAGTGGGTCCCTGACTCCTGAGTAACCTAACTGGGAGACATCCCCCACTGGGGGCAGAACGACACCCCACACCTCACACGGTGGAGTACACCCCGAGAGGAAGCTTCCAAAGTAAGAATCAGACAGGTACACTTGCTGTTCAGCAATATTATATCTTCTGCAGCCTCTGCGGCTGATACCCAGGCAAACAGGGTCTGGAGTGGACCTCAAGTAATCTCCAACAGACCTACAGCTGAGGGTCCTGACTGTAAGAAGGAAAACTAACAAACAGGAAAGATTCCCACACCAAAACCCCATCAGTATGTCACCATCATCAAAGACCAGAGGCAGATACAACCACAAAGATGGGGAAACCGCAGGGCAGAAAAGCTGGAAATTCAAAAAATAAGAGCGCATCTCCCCCTGCAAAGGAACGCAGCTCATCGCCAGCAACGGATCAAAGCTGGACGGAGAATGACTTTGACGAGATGAGAGAAGAAGGCTTCAGTCCATCAAACTTCTCAGAGCTAAAGGAGGAATTGCATACCCAGCACAAAGAAACTAAAAATCTTGAAAAAAGAGTGGAAGAATTGATAACTAGAATAATTAATCCAGAGGAGGCCATAAACGAACTGACAGAGATGAAAACCATGACACGAAAAAGACATGACAAATGCACAAGCTTCAGTAACCAACTCGATCAACTGGAAGAAAGAGTATCAGCGATTGAGGATCAAATGAATGAAATGAAGCGAGAAGAGAAACCTAAAGAAAAAAGAAGAAAAAGAAATGAACAAAGCCTGCAAGAAGTATG
>NW_020258463.1:0-6242 GCF_003255815.1 Theropithecus gelada | reverse complement strand
CTCCAGGCTAATTTTTGTATTTGTAGTAGAGACAGTGTTTCACCATGTTGGCTAGGCTGGTCTCCAACTTCTGATCTCAAGTGAGTCCCCCACCTTGGCCTCCCAAAGTGCTGGGATTGCAGGCATGAGCCACCACGGCTGGCCCAAGATTTAGTTTCCGTTGTTTCAGATGCCCTAGGATCATTTTATTCTACCTTAATTTCTGACGCATCATCTCAGTGGAAATTTTACATTAGGTCCCAAAGTATTTTACTCTTTTTAAGTTTTTATCAGCTGGGTACAGTGGCTCACACCTGTAATCTCAACACTTTGGGAGGCCAAGGTGGGAG
Source organism: Theropithecus gelada (assembly GCF_003255815.1). NCBI lineage: Eukaryota > Metazoa > Chordata > Mammalia > Primates > Cercopithecidae > Theropithecus > Theropithecus gelada. Next base: position 5,913 of record NW_020258463.1, on the reverse strand, counting down.
TATCAGCTGAGCCCAGGAGTTCAAGACCAGTCTCTGCAACATAGTGACACCCACATATCTACAAAATAAATTTTTTTAAGTAGGGGACATATTGGTGCATGCCTGTGGTCTCAGCTACTACACAGGCTGAGGTAGGAGGATCACTTGAGCCTAGGAGTTGGAGGCCATGGTGGCCATGATTATACCACTGCACTCCAGCCTAGGTGACAGAGCAAATACCCTGTCTAAAAGAGTTTTTTATAATTAGAATTTTTTTTTAGAAAACAAAGTATACACTTAGTGACTTGATACAAATGAATGACTTTGATAATCTAAAGAAACCAAAATAAATAAATAAATAAATAAAAACCCGCAGTCATTCTTCTTATGTGAGTCTCTGGTGTCTCGGAGTTGTAAGAATTATGAATTATGATTAATAACAAAAGTGCATGACAAGGAATCAATAAGGGATAGGCATTAATAAATTGCAATGCACACTTGCTGGAGTAAGGCCTTTAAAGATGTGCAAGAAAAAGAAAGAAAGGGCCGGGCGCGGTGGCTCAAGCCTGTAATCCCAGCACTTTGGGAGGCCGAGACGGCGGATCACGAGGTCAGGAGATCGAGACCATCCTGGCTAACACGGTGAAACCCCGTCTCTACTAAAAAATACAAAAACTAGCCGGGCGAAGTGGCGGGCGCCTGTGGTCCCAGCTACTCGGGAGGCTGAGGCAGGAGAATGGCGTGAACCCGGGAGGCGGAGCTTGCAGTGAGCTGAGATCCGGCCACCGCACTCCAGCCTGGGCGACAGAGCCAGACTCAGTCTCAAAAAAAAAAAAAAAAAAAAAAAAAAAAAAAAAAAAAAAAAAAAAAAGAAAGAAAGAGAAAAGGCATTGAAAAACTGCATTGCCTACCAAAACGCTAAAGTTTACCTAAGTCCATTAATCAGCACACACACACGCACATACACAAAAACACACATGCAATGGGTGTGTAAAATGGTCAACACAGTCTCCCATGAATGTATCCTCTTATTAATAGGTCTGTGGGGGTAAGAGATGAGGTTCTATAGATCCTGGTATCAGGGATGGGGAATCTGTGAGGTCCCTGGGATGAGAGATGAGGGTCTGTAGATTAGGGATGGGTGGTCTTTGGGATAGTGATGAGGTCCATGGAGTCAATGATTGTGGGTATGTAGGGTCAGTGATGAGGGAATCTGGTGTCAGTGATGGGATGTGTGTGGAATCAATGAGAGAGTGTGGAATCAATCTGTGAAAACCAGACTTGTGGTGTCGTCTCTCAGGCTGATGCATCCTGATCTGTGTGTCAGTGGTGGAAATTCAATGGGGTCAGAGTGTGGCTGGCAGGTTCCTGCTACTGGGTGTTCTGGGTCTGGCCAAGCGCACAGATTCCCTTACCTGGTCCTGGCTGGAATGGCCCTTCTCAAGGACTCCTCACGTGAAAGGTGGGTTGGTGGTGGATTTTTTTTTTTTTAAGGGACATTTGGCTTTTTCTTTTGGGTTTCGTTTTTACATTTAGAGACCACAGACATATGCAGCTTTTAGGAAGAAATTTTTGTCTGGGCGGTCGCTATGTCCTTTGGGCCAAGCTGTCTAATGAGAGAGAAGCTCACCATTCCCTCAGCACAATTCAGATCTAGACAGTCACTTTAAGGTATCCCCACGGTGGCATGCAAGTGGCTTGTGGCTTTGGGTGGCAAGAAACAACTAAGAAAGTCCCAGAAGCGCTCCTCAGGCTGGATCTGTCACAGCTGGAAGAAAAGCCTCCCTAACCCATCAGGCACCAATGGGAGATGCCTCTGGGCTGTGAGAGGCTGGCAGAGATGGGACCTGCAGACCCAGAGAGTTCGGGTACAGAAGCCTGTTACTGCCAGATGCTGAGGCGTTGTCATGGGAACCAAGGGCCTTTTGGGTCAGATCAGAGCCTTTCTCAGACAATTCTTTCAGTAACTGGGGAGCTCCTGTGCAGCACACACCCCTGTGAAGGCCTAGTGCTGTCTCCTGCAGAGTCTTCTTTGGTCTGAGAGCCACTTGTTTCTTACGTCCCTGCACTAATCTCGCCATCTGCTCCTACGTAGCCCAGGCATTTGCCCCATGCTGGTCCTCTCTTTCCTGACAGGTGGGCTGTCTCTCCAGCTTCTGTGAGGACAGTTCAAATTATGGAGGAGAGGGCAGGTGCAGGGCAGCAGTGCCAAGGGGAGTGTGGGTGAGTTGGGGGAACAGAGGCTCATTTTTCTTTGTAGCTCAGATTCCTAAGCCTATGCCTTTGAGAATCGGTGTCTTCCTTGCAACATTTCAATCTGAGGCTCTTGGGGAGAGGGCAGAGTTGGAGCCGGATGGAAGCGTGGTAGGGAGAGGGGTGGGTGTAGGGAACATGGAGAATGTATCAGGTGGTGTCTTTATTCCTGGCACCTTACTTTACCTGCTGGAGTTTCCTAGTCTGTTCCAGATGTACTCTCTTGACCCTGAAGGGGCCTGAGGGGAGATGTTGGCTGCCAGTATGGGTGATCTTGGCTCACTGCAACCTCCGCCTTCTGGGTTCAAGGGAGTCTTCTGCCTCAGCCTCTCTAGTAGCTGGGACTACAGGTGTCTGCCACCACACCTGACTAAATTTTTTATATTTAGTAGAGACGGCATTTCACAATGTTGGTCAGGCTGGTCTCGAACTCCTGACCTCGGATGATCCACCCACCTTGGCCTCTCAAAGTGCTGGGATTACCAGCAGGAGCTATCACGCTCCATCAATCCCACAAATTTAGGCATTATGATATATTGGAGCCACCACGCCCCACCAATTACTCAAATTGAGGCCTTATGATACATTGCTACTTTTGAATCACTTGTTTTTTACTTGTGTTTTCCCCCCTCCTTTTATTGATTGATTGATTGAGACAGAGTCTTGCTGTGTCACCCAGACTGGAGTGCAGTGGCACAATCTCGGCTCACTGCAATCTCTGCCTCCCGGGTTCAAGCGATTCTCCTGCCTCTGCCTTCCCAGTAGCTGGGATTACATGCCCATGCCATTATGCCTGGCTAATTTTTGTATTTTCAGTAGAAACAGGGTTTTGCCATGTTGGCCAAGCTGGTCTCGAACTTCTGACCCCTGGTGATCCACCCACCTCAGCCTCCCAAAGTGCTGGGATTATAGGCGTGAGCCACCACATCCGGCCTCCCCTCCTTTTCCTTCAGAGATTTTAAGTGTTTTCTCTGCTCCATCTATTTAGTTATATATTATTGTCTTGACAATTTTGGCTTGAATTCAAATTACATACTTTCTTTTACCTGTCTTTATTAATATTTAAACATATTAAAATAATACATGTTCAAAATGAAATGAAACATTACAAATAAATGTAAAGGAAAAGCAGTATTCCCTCTCCAGTTCCGCTCTTGAAATAACCAGTTAACAAGATGATGAGCATCTTTCTATGATGTTCTCCAAGATTCACTTAAGTATTTGCAAGCATACAACAGCATATACAGGCCAGGCGCAGTGACTCACACCTGTAATCCCAGCACTTTGGGAGACTGAACCGGGTGGATCATTTGAGGTTGGGAGTTCGAGACTAGCCTGGCCAACATGATGAAACCCCATTGCTACAAAAAATACAAAAATTATTTGGGCGTGGTGGCAGGCGCCCTAATCCCAGCTACTTGGAAGGCAGAGGCATGAGAATCGCTTGAAGCCAGGAGGCGAAGGTTGCAGTGAGCTGATATCACATTACTGCACTCCCACCTGTGTGACAGAGTGAGATTCCATCTCAATAAATAAGTAAGTAAATAAAGAGAAAGGCAGGAAAAAAAAGATGAAAGAAAGAAAAAAGAGAAAGAAAGCAAGCAAGAAAGCAAGCAAGAAAGAAAAAGAAAGAAAGAAAAGAAAGAGAAAGAAAAGAAAGAAAGAAAAAGAAAAAGAAAGAAAAAGAAAGAAAGAAAGAGAAAGAAAGAAAGAAAAGAAGGAAGGAAGGGAGGAAAAGAAGGAAGGAAGGAAGGAAGGAAGGAAGGAAGGAAGGAAGGAAGGAAGGAAGGAAGGAAGGAAGGGAAGTCGTGTGCTCACGTTGCTAAGATCGATGGTAAGAGCAAATTCTCTAGCGGTGAAAATACAAGAAGGAAAAAGAAATCTCTGTCAGTCTTTTTTGTTGCACCCCCAAGCTCTAAAAAGTACAGCCACATGTGTGATAAGTGCTTAGTTAAGATGAAAAAGGCATTAAATTTGTGCATGGAAATCATAAACAGAAATGTGTTTTGACTGACGGCAATTGGGTCAATGCTATCCAAGGTTCAGGCATCCACTCCGGGTCTTAGAACACATCTCCACAAGGCGCAGTGGCCCACACCTGTAATCGCAGCACTTCGGGAGGCCGAGGTGGGTGGATCACGAGGTCAGGAGATCAGGGCCATCCTGGCTAACATGGTGAAACCCCATCTCTACTAAAAATACAAAAAAAAAAAAAAAAAGCTGGGAGTGGTGGCATGCACCTGTAATCCTAGCTACTTGGGATGCTAAGGCAGGAGATTTGCTTTAACTGGGGAGGCGAAGGTTGCAGTGAGCTAGGATCATGCCACTGCACTCCAGCCTGGGTGACAGAGTGAGACTCTGTCTCAAAAGAAAACAAAAACAAAAACAAAAAAAAAGAAAGAAGGAAAGAAAAAGAGAGGAAGGAAGGAAGGAAATGGTCACAGTCACTTATGACACAGGAACTTTGCATTTATGTGAGTGGGGTAGTGGCAGTATATGGGGCAGGAACATTTTGTTCTAGATGAAGATGTTAAATTCAATTGTAGAAGAAAGATGTATGTTACTGATGAGATGTCAAAAAATAGAAGATAGGAGGCATTTGTTCTGTTTTTCTGGCCACTCAGTACCTTTTGAACAGTTAAAAATTATTTTTGAGACAGAGGCTCACTCTGTTGCCCAGGCTTGAGTGCGGCGGTGCCATCACAGCTCACTGCAGCCTCAGACGTCTGGGCTCAAGCAATCCTCCCACCTCATCCTCTCAAAATGTTGGGATCACAGGCATGAGCCACCACTCCCTGTCCATTTTGAACACTTTTGCAGGTCTAGGAAATTTCTTCAGTTCCTTGGGCTCTTTTGAAGTAGAGCATGTGACTAAGTCTTGTGTCTAAGTTTCACCAATGAAACTCATATCAAGATATTTCAAAATTGATCAACTTAAGGTTTTACATGGAATTCGTTTTGTGGGCAAGGGTGGAGGTAGAGGTTCCGACTTTGACAGGCAAGAGTAGTTGCTCATGTATCATGTGTCAGGTGCAGACAGTACATCAGTGTGGCAACAGTGGCAATTCTCATAGTTCTTGTGCCAGCAGGACAGGCAGGTGACTTACTCACTATACCAGTCCCATGGCATAATTTTGGGCATAGTTCCTAGAAGCTTAGCCTTGAGCCTGGATTTCTATCCCTCCCAATCATTCTGCGAGCTACCTACCTTTTTGGCTTAATTACCAAAGGCTGGGACTGTTGCTTGCAATTGGAAGCCTTAAATGTTAAAGTATTAAACAATAAAACAGGCCAGGTCTGGTGACTGATGCCTGTAATCCCAGCGCTTCACAAAGCTAGGGCAGGTGGATCATTTCAGCTCTGGAATTTGAAACCAGCCCGGGCAACATGGCAGAGCCCGGTCTCTACAAAGAAATACAAAAATTAGCCGGGCATGGTGGTGTGCGCCTGTAATCCCATCTACTTTGGAATCTGGGGAGGGAGGATCATCCGAGCCCGGGTAGGTCCAGGCTGCAGTGCCGTGATCACACCACTGCACTCCAGCCAGGGTGACAGAGTAACACTGTCTCAAAAAATATATATATATGAAAAATCATATGTTTAGTTCCTTTAACCCCCAGTCCCCAGCTTTTGGTGTTTTAGAGGTATTTCATTATTGGATGATGATATTCACTTGGGTGA
>NW_020258462.1:0-6209 GCF_003255815.1 Theropithecus gelada | reverse complement strand
TAGAGGGCCATGGTGAAAAAGGAAATATCCTCAGATGAAATCTGGAAAGAAGCTTTCTGAGATACTGCTGAGTGTTCTGTTAATTCATCTTACTGAGTTGCATCTGTATTTCGTGGATGTCTTTGCTAGCCTTATTTCTGTGGAATCTGAGAACAGATATTTCGGATCCCTTTGAAGACTATAGGGCCAAACCAAATATCCTCCGATAACAAAGAGAAAAAAGCTTACTGAGGAACTTCTTTGTGTTCTATGAAGTCATCTAACAGAGTTACAGCTATCCCCTCAAGAAGCGTTTTGCTCCGACAGCTCTTGTGGAATTGACAACGTAATATTTGGAAGCCCATAGAGGCCTATGGTGAAAAAGGAAATATCCTCAGATGAAATCTGGAAAGAAGCTTTCAGAGAAACTGCTGAGTGTTCTGAAATTTCATCTCACAGAGTTACATCTGTGTTTCGTGGATCTCTTTGCTGGCCTTATTTCTGTGGAATCTGAGAACAGATATTTCGGATCCCTTTGAAGACTCTAGGGCCAAAGGAAATATCCTCCGATAACAAAGAGAAATAAGCTTTCTGAGAATCTTCTTTGTATTCTGTGAAATAATCTCAGAGTTACAGCTTTCCCCTCAAGAAGCCTTTCGCTTGGACAGTTCTTGTGGAATTGGCAAAGTGATATTTGGAAGCCCATAGAGGGCTATGGTGAAAAAGGATATACCCTTAGATGAAATCTCGAAAGAAGCTTTCTGAGAAACTGCTTAGTGGTCTGTTAATTCATCTCACAGAGTTACATCTTTATTTCGTGGATCTCCTTGCTAGCCTTACTTCTGTGGAATCTGAGAAAAAATATTTCAGATTTATTTGAAGACTCTAGGACCAAAGGAAATATCCTCCGATAACCAAGAGAAAGAAGATTTCTGAGAAACTTCTTTGGTTTCTGTGAAATCATCTCACAGAGTTACAGCATTCCCCTCCAGAAGCCTTTCGCTAAGACAGTTCTTGTGGAATTGGCAAAGTGATATTTGGAAGACCATAAAGGGCTATGGTGAAAAAGGAAATATCCTCAGATGAAATCTGGAAAGAAGCTTTCTGAGAAACTGCTGAGTGTTGTGTTAATTCATCTCACAGAGTTCCATCTGTATTTCATGGATCTCTTTGCTAGTCTTATTTCTGTGGAATCTGAGAACAGATATTTCGGATCCCTTTGAAGACTATAGGGCCCAAGGAAATATCCTCTGATTACAAAGACAATGAAGCTTTCTGAGAAACTTCTTTGTGTTCTGTGAAATCAATTAACAGAGTTACTGCTTTCCCCTCAAGAAGCCTTTCGCTAAGACAGTTCTTGTGGAATTGGCAAAGTGATATTTGGAAGTCCATAGAGGGCTATGGTGAAAAGGGAAGTATACACAGAAGCTTTGTGAGAAACTGCTGAGTGTTCTGTTAATTCATCTCACAGAGTTACATCTGTATTTCGTGGATCTCTTTGCTAGCCTTATTTCTGTGGAATCTGATAACAGATATTTCGGATCCCCTTGACGACTATAGGGCCAAAGGAAATATCCTGCGATAACAAAGAGAAAGAAGCTTTCTGTGAAACTTCTTTGTGTTCTGTGAAATCATCTAACAGAGATAAAGCTTTCCTCTCAAGAAGTCTTTCGCTAAGACAGTTCTTGTGGAATTTGCAAAGTGATATTTGGAAGCCCATAGAGGGATATAATGAAAAGGGAAATATCCTCCAATGAAATCTGGAAAGAAGCTTTCTGAGAAACTGCTTAGTCTTCTGTGAATTCATCTCCAAGGGTTACAGCTTTCCCCTCAAGAAAGCGCTCGCTAAGCCTGTTCTTGTGGAATTCGCAAAGTGATATTTGGAAGCCCATAGAGGGATATGGTGAAAAAGAAAATATCCTCAGAGAAAAACTGTAAGGAAGCTTTCTGAGAAACTGCTTTGTGATGTTTGACTTCCGCTCGCAGAGTTACATCTGTATTTCATGGATCTCTTTGCTAGCCTTATTTCTGTGGAATCTGAGAACAATTATTTCGGATCCCTTTGAAGACTATAGGGCCAAAGGAAATATCCTCCGATAACAAAGAGAAAGAAGCTTTCCGAGAAACTTCTTTGTGTTCTGTGAAATCATCTCACAGAATTACAGCTTTCCCCTCAAGAAGCCTTTCGCTAAGACAGTTCTTGTGGAATTTGCAAAGTGATATTTGGAAGCCCTTAGAGGGCTATGGTGAAAAAGGAAATATCCTCCGATTAAATATGGAAAGAAGCTTTCTGAGAAACTGCTTAGTGTTCTATGAATTCATCTCACAGAGTTACAGCTTTCCCCTCAAGAAGCCGCTCGCTAAGCCTGTTCTTGTGGAATTCGAAAGGGATATTTGGAAGCCCATAGAGGGCTATGGCGAAAAAGTAAATAGCCTCAGAGAAAAATTGGAAAGAGGCTTTCTGAGAAACTCCTTGGTGATGTGTGACTTCCACTCACAGAGTTACATCTGTATTTCGTGGATCTCTTTGCTAGCCTTATTTCTGTGGAATCTGAAAACAGATATTTTCGATCCCTTTAAGACTATAAGGCCAAAGGAAATATCCTCCGATTGCAATGAGAACGAAGCTTTCTGTGAAACTTCTTTGTGTTCTGTGAAATCATCTAACAGAGTTAAAGCTTTCCTCTCAAGAAGTCTTTCGCTAAGACAGTTCTTGTGGAATTTGCAAAGTGATATTTGGAAGCCCATAGAGGGCTATGGTAAAAAGGAAATATCCTCTGATGAAAACTGGAAATAAGCTTTCTGAGAAACTGCTCAGTGTTCAGTGAATTCGTCTCACAGAGTTACAGCTTTTCCCTCAAGAAACCGTTCGCTAAGCCTGTTCTTGTGGAATTCGCAAAGTGATATTTGGAGGCCCATAGGGGGCTATGTTGAAAAAGGAAATATCCTCAGAGAAAAACTGGAAAGAAGCTTTCTAAGAAACTGCTTTGTGATGTGTGACTTCCACTCACAAAGTTACATCTGTATTTCGTGAATCTCTTTGCTTGCCTTATTTCTGTGGAATCTGAGAACTGATATTTCGGATCCCTTTGAAGACTATAGGGCCAAAGGAAATATCCTCCGATAACAAAGAGAAAGAAGCTTTCTGAGAAACTTGTTTGTGTTCTGTGAAATCATCTCACAGAAATACAGCTTTCCCCTGAAGAAATCTTTCGCTAAGAAAGTTCTTGTGGAATTTGCAAAGTGATATTTGGAAGCCCATAGTGGGCTATGGTGAAAAAGGAAATATCCTCCGATGAAATCTGGAAAGAAGCTTTCTGAGATACTGGTTAGTGTTCCGTGAATTCATCTCACGGAGTTACAGCTTACCCCTCAAGGAGCCGCTCGCTAAGCCTGTTCTTGTGGAATTCGCAAGGTGATATTTGAAAGGCCATAGAGGGCTATGGTGAAAAAGGAAATATCCTCAGAGAAAAACTGGACAGAAGTTTTTGAGAAACTGCTTGGTGATGTGTGACTTCCAGTCACAGACTTACATGCGTATTTCGTGGATCTCTTTGCTAGCCTTATTTCTGTGGAATCCGAGAACAGATATTTCGGATCCCTTTGAAGACTATAGGGCCAAAGGAAATATCCTCCGATAACAAAGAGAAAGAAGCTTTCTCAGAAACTTCTTTGTGTTCAGTGAAATCATCTCACAGAGTTACAGCATTCCCCTCCAGAAGCCTTTCGCCAAGACAGTTCTTGTGGAATTGGCAAAGTGATATTTGAAAGCCCATAGAGGGCTATGATGAAAAAGGAAATATCCTCAGATCAAATCTGGAAAGAAGCTTTCTGAGAAACTGCTGAGTGTTCTGTTAATTCATCTCACAGAGTTACATGTGTATTTCGTGGATCTCTTTGCTAGCCTTATTTCTGTGGATTCTGAGTACAGATATTTTGAATCCCTTTGAAGACTATAGGGCCAAAGGAAATATCCTCCGATAACAAAGAGAAAGAAGCTTTCTGAGAAACTTCTTTGTGTTCTGTGAAATCATCTCACAGAGTTACAGCTTTCCCCTCAAGAGGCCTTTCGCTAAGACAGTTCTTGTGGAATTGGCATAGTGATATTTGGAAGCCCCTACAGAGCTATGGTGAAAAAGGAAATATCCTCCGATGAAATCGGAAAGAAGCTTTGTGAGAAACTGCTTAGTGTTCTGTGAATTCATCGCACAGAGTTACAGCTTTCCCCTCAAGAAACCGTTCGCTAACCCTGTTCTTGTGGAATTCGCAAAGTGATATTTGGAGACCCTTAGAGGGCTATGATGAAAATGGAAATATCCGCAGAGAAAAACTGGAAAGAAGCTTTCTGAGAAACTGCTTTGTGATGTGTGACTTCCACTCACAGAGTTACATCTGTATTTCGTGGATCTCTTTGCTAGGTTTATTTCTGTGGAATCTGATAACAGATATTTCCGATCCCTTTGAAGACTATAGGGCCAAAGGAAATATCCTCTGATAACAAAGAGAAAGAAGCTTTCCGTGAAACTTCTTTGTGTTCTGTGAAATCATCTAACAGAGTTACAGCTTTCCTCTCAAGAACTCTTTCGCTAAGACAGTTCTTGTGGAATTTGCAAAGTGATATTTGGAAGCCCATGGAGGGCTAAAATGAAAAGGGAAATATCCTCCAATGAAATCTGGAAAGAAGCTTTCTGATAAACTGCTTAGTCTTCTGTGAATTCATCTCCCAGGGTTACAGCTTTCCCCTGAAGAAGCCGCTCGCTAAGCCTGTTCTTGTGGAATTCGCAAAGTGATATTTGGAAGCCCATAGAGGGCTATGGTGAAAAAGTAAATAGCCTCAGAGAAAAATTGGAAAGAGGCTTTCTGAGAAACTGCTTGGTGATGTGTGACTTCGAGTCACAGAGTTACATGTGTATTTCGTGGATCTCTTTGCTAGCCTTATTTCTGTGGAATTCGAGAACAGATATTTCGGATCCCTTTGAAGACTATAAGGCCAAAGGAAATATCCTCTGATNAAGAAGCTTTCTGTGAAACTTCCTTTTGTTCTGTGAAATCATCTCACAGAGTTACAGCTTTCCCCTCAAGAGGCCTTTCGCTAAGACAGTTCTTGTGGAATTGGCAAAGTGATATTTGGAAGCCCATAGATGGCTATGGTGAAAAAGGAAATATCCTCAGATGAAATCTGGAAATAAGCTTTCTGAGAAACTGCTTAGTGTTCCGTGAATTCATCTTCCGGAGTTACAGCTTACCCCTCAAGAAGCCGCTCGCTAAGCCTGTTCTTGTGGAATTCGCAAAGTGATATTTGGAAGCCCATAGAGGGCTATGGTGAAAAAGGAAATATCCTCAGAGAAAAATTGGAAAGAAGCTTTTTGAGAAACTGCTTGGTGATGTGTGACTTCGAGTCACAGATTTACATGTGTATTTCGTGGATCTCTTTGCCAGCCTTATTTCTGTGGAATCCGAGAACAGATATTTCGGATCCCTTTGAAGACTATAAGGCCAAAGGAAATATCCTCCGATAACAAGGAGAAAGAAGCTTTTTGAGAAACTTCTTTGTGTTCTGTGAAATCATCTCACATAGTTACAGCTTTCACTTCAAGAAGCCTTTCGCTAAGACGGTTCTTGTGTTATTTGCAAAGTGATATTTGGAAGCCCCTAGAGGGCTATGGTGAAAAAGGAAATATCCTCCGATGAAATCTGGAAAGAAGCTTTCTGGGAAACTGCTTAGTGTTCTGTGAATTCATGTCACAGAAATACAGCTTTCCCCTAAAGAAGCCGCTCGCTAAGCCGGTTCTTGTGGAATTCGCAAAGTGATATCTGGAGGCGTTTAGAAGGCTATGGTGAAAAAAGAAATATCCTCAGAGAAAAACTGGAAAGAAGCTTTCTGAGAAACTGCTTTGTGCTGTGTGACTTCCACTCACAGAGTTACATCTGTATTTCGTGGATCTCTTTGCTAGCCTTCTCTCTGTGGAATCTGAGAAGAGATATTTCGGATCCATTTGAAAACTATAGGGCCAAAGGAAATATCCTCGATAACAAAGAGAAAAAAGCTTTCTGAGAAACTTCTTTATTTTCTGTGAAATCATCTCACAGAGTTACAGGTTTCCCCTCAAGAAGCCTTTCGCTAATACAGTTCTTGTGGAATTTGCAAAGTGATATTTGGAAGCCCATAGAGGGTTATGGTGAAAAAGGAAATATCCTCCGATGAAATCTGGAAAGAAGCTTTCTGAGAA
>NW_020258461.1:0-15263 GCF_003255815.1 Theropithecus gelada | reverse complement strand
TTCCTTCCTTCCTTCCTTCCTTCCTTCCTTCCTTCCTTCCTTCCTTCTTTCTTTTCTTTTTTTCCCTTTTGAGACAAATTTTTGCTCTTGTCACCAAGGCTGGAGTGCAATGGCGAGACCTTGGCTCACTGCAACCTCTGCCTCCCAGGGTCAAACGATTCTCCAGCCTCAGCCTTCTAAGTAGCTGGGATTATAGGTATGTGCCACCACACCTGGCTAATTTTTTTTGTATTAGAGATGGTGTTTCACTATGTTGATCAGACTGGTCTTGAACTCCTGGCCTCAGGTGATCCACCAGCGTCGGCCTCCCAAAGTCCTGGGATTTAGAGGTGTGAACCACTACGCATGTCCTGCATAAACCTCTTTTCTTTATAAATTACCCATTCTTGGGGGTTTCTTCATAGCAGTGTGAGAATGGGTTAGTATATCTGGTTAACATAAAAGCAATGACTACTCAATATAATAATAAATATCATGGGTAGGCCAGGCACGGTGGCTCACGCCTGTAATCCCAGCACTTTGGGAGGCCGAGGTGGGTGGATCACGAGGTCAGGAGTTCAAGACCAGCCTGGCCAATATTCTGAAACCCCGTCTGTACTAAAAATACAAAAAAATTAGCAGGGCGTGGTAGCGGGCGCCTGTAGTCCCAGTCATTCAGGAGGCTGAGGCAGAGAATTGCTTGAACCAGGGAGGCGGAGCTTGCAGTGAGCCGAGATCATGCCACTGCACTCCAGCCTGGACGACAGAGCGAGACTCGTCTAAATAATAATAATAATAAATATCATGGGTATAGAGTAACTCCAGATATAAGAAAGACTATAAAATGGAACTCTATATAATAAAACTATTTTGTTTTTATATATAATTGTTATTCGCTGGATCATCATAAACTAAAACTTTAATGCCTTACACAAGACATTAAGTTACTTTGTCCTTACTCTTACCTTTTTAGTCCGTATTGCCCAAATCAAGTTCCACGCAACTTCCTCAAGCAAAGGACATTCAAAAAGAATAATATGCAATGAATGAGATATTTTTATTTCAAAAATTAAAGTTTATGCCTGTATTTAAAATATTCAGATGAATCATTTTTCTTGCATCTACTGAGTATAAAGGTTATTTGATGTTATTCTATACATGTTGAAAATACAATGTCTAAATTTTCCCAAATAATAATCAAATTTCATGTAGATTTGGACTTCTATTTCAATAAAGTTATATTTTTGGTAGTTTTATCTTCCATATGGCTATAGCTGTTTTTCTTGTTTATCTCTTTTTTGTTCATTCCTATATTTATTTACAGCCACATATCTTGTATTAAACGTTCACTTTTCTGTCATTGAGGTACAATGAACAAACTAAACAAAATTCCTAGCCTTAATGAGTTTGTAGACTACAGAATATAGTATCTCTGATGATGATAGTAATTATAGAAGAAAATTTTCAAAAAGAAAAGGAAATAAATAAGGAGAGCTGGTTTCAATGTTAAATATTGCCATCAGTAGAAAGTTTAATGGAAAGAAGTAACAAATGATTATACTGAAGATATCAATATGGTGAAAGAATTCCAGGCACAGTGTAAGAGCAGGTTAATGTCCTGAGACAGAACACGTCTGTCATTTTTCAGGAACAACAGAAAAACAGTGTTTTGGGGGCAGAGTGGTATCAAGTTAGGGGAGAGTTACTGAGAAATTAGGTCAGAAAGAAAATAGACAGTTTCCCTCTCTCTCTGTTTCACTCTCTTTCTCTTTGTGAGTCATAAATATGAAAGTATTATCTACTTGAATCTTTCCAGGAATCATTGTCTTTAATAATTCTTTAAGTTTTCTCTTAGACTTCTATCTGTATTATTTTTTGTGTGTGTGTGGTGACTTTGTTGTCCTCTTTTTAGAACTTTGAAAGAATAATCTCATTTAGTTTCCATTTTCTTATTTAATGACAATGAGCATAAGGGTTATCTGTTCCTTTGAGGATGACTTTAGCTCTACCTCCAAGCTTTTGATGCACTATATTCTTAACGTTACGTATTTATGGTAGGCTGCCATTTTAATTTTCTGTTTATTCCACAAGAATTTCATTTTATTGTAGGGCTTATAAATGTACTGTTCTTTAAATATTTTAGCTATTTTTATTATGTCTATTTTTTTTTTTTTAATTGTAGTCAGGCAAAATGACCTGCATTATCTCTGAATTTTTGTGTTTTTTTTGTCAATATTGTCTTGGGGAGTTTCAAGCATAGGTTTGAGAACAATGTATATCCCTTCTTTTGGACGTTTACAGTTTAATTTTTTTGTTGTAGATAGAATAATAGCCCTTAAATGATGTCCACGTCCTAATTTCCAGAACCTGTGAATATGTTACTTTACATGATAAAAGGGATTATTCAGAAATGATTAAGGTTAAGGGCCATGAAATGATCCCAGCTTTGTTCAGTGAGAGAAATGTGACAAATGAGAAGAGTTTGAGAGAGATCCTATTTTGTTAACCTAGAAGATTGAACAAAGGACTGATGAGCCTAGGTTTGTGAGTTTCCTCTAGCAGATGAAAAAGGCAAGGAAAAAAGAATAATCCTTTAAAGTCTGCAGAAAGGAAGGGAGCCTCACTGACATCTTGATTTTAACTTGATGAGACATGTGCCAAACTCCTGAGCAATAAAACTGTTTAAAATAATAAATATATATTGATTCAGCCACTAGATTTGTGATAACTTATTGGAATAGCAATAGAAAATGGATAGAATATCTCCTAATGTAAATGATGAGTTAATGGGTACAGCACACCAACATGGCACATGTATACATATGTAACAAACCTGCAGGTTGTGCACATGTATCCTAGAACATAAAGTATGATAATAATAAAAAAGAAAACTGATAGAATATCTTTTAAATCAAGCTTGTTGATTCAGTTATTCACCTCTTCTATATTATTATTTATTGTTTTCACCCCAATCTGTCAATTTCTAAAGCTGATTTGATGAATCGTTTATCACATTTTCCTTCTATTTCTAAAACTTTCCAATTTATGTGTATATATTTCAAAGATACATTGTTAGTTGAATAACACTTTGAGGATGATATATTTTTAATATATCCCATAAAAAATAAGTAAGAATATTATTCCAGCAGTTCTGGAACTATTAAGGAAGATATTTATTAAGGCCGAGATGTTTAGAATACAAATAAGATATTGATGTTGAAATATTTTAAATTGATAAAGCTTGATAATACAGTGAATAAGCGGGACAAGGAGTAAATATTTAAGGCTGAATTCCAGGTTTTTACTTTGAGTGACTAGGAAGATGCTGCTTCACTCAACTAAGATGTAGATGCTATAGCAGTTTTGATAATACAAAAAATATAATAATGCAATGCATGTTTCACTTTTGTAGCTTGAAAGCATCTGAACACTCAGATTGTTTGTAGATAAACCAAGTAAGGTGTAAGTCTCCTGTGGCTTGTCTTTGCAAGATTAAAGGGCCTGGACTAGTCTTGGAACTTCCAGTTAGGAGGGATCAGAGTCCTAGTGGTGACATCATAACCTCAGTGGTAATAGCAGTGGCAATGTTCTCACTGGTTGGTTCCTGTGATGTGCTTCTGGTATTATGTCCTGCTACCTAGTCAAAATAGATTCTGAACATTGCCCAAGTCTTTTCTTGAAGCTTCCTATTTATTCTATCACATATCCAAAATGCTTTGAAAAAAATATTTTTTTTCCAAATTAAGCCAGTCAGTTACTGTTCTTCCATATAGCATACCTATGTGATATAACCTTCTTTTTTAAAACTTTAGCAATGCTTTGTTAAGAAAAATGAAAATAATTTACAAATAACATATACTTTAGAATAACATACATAGAAATAGGACCAAAGACAGACATAGTAAGGTCTTCTAATTACACATACATGTTTCATGTTTTATTACAATTTCTCTTGTATCTGAGCTATTGTTCTGTCGTAAATTAATCATATTTGGAACTTCATTTTTAATAGAAGAAGTTATATTTCTAGGTTACATATCCAGATTGGTGTAAAACGATGGGCCGGGCGCAGTGGCTCACGCCTGTAATCCCAGCACTTCGGGAGGCTGAGGCGGGTGGATCACAAGGTCAGGAGATCGAGACTATCCTGCCTAACACAGTGAAACCCCATCTCTACTAAAAAAAAAACAGTACAAAAAATCAGCGGGGAGTGATGGTGAGCTCCTGTAGTCCCAGCTACTCGGGAGGCTGAGGCAGGAGAATGGCCTGAGCCCGGGAAGCGGAGCTTGCAGTGAGCCAAGATTGCGCCACTGCACTCCAGCCTGGGCGACCGAGCGAGACTCAGTCTCAAAAAGAAATAAAAATAAAAATAAAAAATAAAAATAAATAAAAATTAACAAAGATGATTAATTTTGACTAATTTGCATTCTAAATGCTCACATTTATAGTCATATTTTGAAATTAAAATAAATGCTTTATTATAAAATCATATAAAAGTAAAATGAATGCAGGTATATTATAAAAAATAGAAAACTATTAAGAAAATATGACAAACACTTAGCATACCAGAAAAAATATAACTGTAAGTATGTTTCTGTATTTTCTATTTTTTGCTATGCATATTTTTTGGTTTAATTTATGGTTGTACAAAATCTTGCTAACTCTTTATACCTGACAATTGTATAATAATCTTTCCATAACTGTTACTCTATAGCAATTATTTACCTTTTTGTCCTCAATTTTGTGTATGGTATTATAAATGATACTGTAATTTTAGATTTTTCATTTATGGTAGATTACCAAAAGAGAAAATTGTATGTGAAAGGGTATAAGCCTTTGTAGCTTCTTGAAGTGTCTTAGTGGTGGGTTTTGTGATAGGACTGCAACATGTGGCAGGAAGATAATAAATGAAAATAGTCACTTATTTCTGCTCTTAAAAGTTGACTTGGGCCGGGCGCGGTGGCTCAAGCCTGTAATCCAAGCACTTTGGGTGGCCGAGACGGGCGGATCACGAGGTCAGGAGATCGAGACCATTCTGGCTACGCGGTGAAACCCCGTCTCTACTAAAAAAAAAATACAAAAAACTAGCCGGGCGAGGTGGCGGGCGCCTGTAGTCCCAGCTACTCGGGAGGCTGAGGCAGGAGAACGGCGTGAACCCAGGAGGCGGAGCTTGCAGTGAGCTGAGATCCGGCCACTGCACTCCAGCCTGGGCGACAGAGCGAGACTCCGTCTCAAAAAAAAAAAAAAAAAAAGGGTGACTTGGAGATTTTTTTGGGTGGAAACTCCAAGGTCACTTTAATATAGATCATAAGTAATTATCTCCTGCTCCCAAGGAGAGTCTTAAATAGTTTGATTATGGCTGAAGACTATCAGTTAGTATGTAATCAGCAAAACTTCTTCAGGAAACATTCTACAAACCAACATAGGCAAAGCGAGCAGGGATTGAGAATTACTTTTATATATAAGAAAAAATGAAAAAGTTTGATTTCTCTGTATCCAAGTAACAACTAAATCTATTTGTACATTTGATAAATTCATATATTTAAAAGCAGAATATTGTCCCCATTATTAGCAGTATTGTATTAATATAAATACAATATCTAAGCATAAATTAAGTATATTAAAAATTCATAAACAAGCTAAATTTAATTAAATTTTTCTCTTTATAGTTTACTTTTTTAACTTTTTATTTTAAATTTCTATGGATACATAATACTTATACATATTTATAGGTTACTTGTGGGTACATGTGGGTTACATTTCCATATAAGCATATAACATATAATGATCAAATTAGAATTACTGGAATATTCATCCCCTTAAATATTTATTTTTTGTGTTAGGAACATTCCAATTCCACTTTTCTAGTTGTTTTAAAATATACAAAAATTATTGTTAACTGTAGTCATCTTATTGTGTTATTGAACACTAGACTTTATTCCTTTTATCTAACTGTATTTTTGTACCCATTAACCAACCCTTCTTTAGCCTTCTTCCTACTACTCTTCCCATCCCCTGGTGACCATCATTCCACTCTCTATTTCGAAGGAATCGACCTTTTTAGCTGCCATATATAAATTAGAACATGCACTATTTGTCTTTCTGTGTCTGACTTATGTGGTAAAATACACAACGAAATATTATTGTCATTAGAAAAATGAAATTCTGTCATTTGTAACATAATGGATGGAACTGGAGGACATTATGTTAAGTGAGATAATCCCTTTATTATTTGTGGTCAGTTTAAAGAGTCCTGATATAATTAATATCTGTGGGGTAACTAAGAATTGCCAAAAGAGATCCATTAAAATGTTACAAGTGTTGGCTAGTGATTAGCAGTGATTATCAATGAAAAACTTTAATAATTACTTGTATCGAGACTACAGAAAAGAAGACTGGAAAGCTTTAATGTCATCAAACAAGATGTGATGCATGACATTTAATAAATCATCTCTCTCTTTAAGCAAGATAGTATATACATTAGAGCACAGCTTCATTAGCTTTGATAAAATCATTTCCTAATTCTGAAAATTAGAAACGCACTTCACACTTATTGGACAGAAATATTTAAAAGTTAGTTTGAAGATCTGGTCATTCGTAAGTTGCTTATAAGAACCTTCCTTTAGAACGAACACTAATGTTCCATGAATATTCCAAACTTCTTGCCACTGCCAGTTCCTTTCAGCCAAAATCTGCCAGGAACACACTTTTGGTTTAACGAGTTGAGTTTATGCTGGTTTCAGGGAGGCAAAATGTTCACAAAATTAAGAATAGTGTGACTCAGTAAAAGAGTGTTAGAAAGAACTTCTTATACAATTTGGACACTGGTTGAGTAATTTGAGCAAGAGGAAATTTGCTTTACATTGGATATTATTAGAAATCTGAGCAATTTTGTTACTGGATGTGTGGATAAATTTCATCTATAGAAAGGATAGATTAAAGATAAAGATGTAATGGGTAAATGTGTCAGAGAAATGTTTGCCATTTTGTGGATTGCTCAGTGACCTTGGATGAGGTAGATGTTTTGTGAGATTGTTAATGTCTAACGGGAGTACAACATCACTTAGCTGCAAGTACCAGATAAATATGTAATAACATTGATGCTTACTTGTGAGTATCAAATTTATTTCCCAGTACAGGGCTGGTTTTTTCCCCTTTCTTTTTCACGATGTTTAGCAGCAAGTACCTTAAAAGAAAGAAGATGATGTATATTTGTTTCTTTTAACAAAACCTTTTAAGGGGAATAGTGTGGTATTTGGTAGCATTGCATATTTTTGAGAAAAATTTATAGTTGGTATACATGTGTCATTACCTAAAATATTAAGCAAAATATATTCTTAAAGCCAATTATAAGTTTTCTTCATTCAAAATTTATAATAAATAATTTTTGTTGTCTTTTATTAACTGTGTGGTTACTTTAAAATTGTATTCCAAGAATTCTTCAGTATCTTATATGATTTCATAAGGACCTAGATAATTTACCCTAAAGACTCATTATGAAATTGGGCCAAACTCCTTAAACTGATTTGTTGGTGTATTGCCCTGCATGCAGAGGATTTATAGCTGCATTAAACAAAGCATGAAAAAAGTAAAGATTGATTGGAATTAAATAAGAGCAAAAAAGTCAGTTCTTCAGCACATTCCTTGGGTGAATTATTATCAACTCTGTTCTGTTGTGAGCCATTATGAAAACCCTAAAAAATATTAAATGAATTTTAAAAGCAAGTCATCTTTGATTTCACAATATAGAGAAAAGCTGTGAAGGGTTTTGTTCCTTCAATACATGTTAGGAGAAGGCAGGGTAAGAAATTTTGCTTTATAAGCAAAACGTGAAGCCAAAGTAATTCAATTTAATACCCTGCAATATATTTTATGTGTGCTTTTACTTAAAAGCAATGTTTTAGAAATGTTGGTTCTATGAAGCAAGTGTGTCCGGCCATTTTTAATAGAGAAATAAGGTTTACATTGCTTTTTTTTCTTTTTCAAATTTTGAAACTATAGTTATAATTTTAATTATATAAGAAAGATTTATTATTTGAATTACTAAGATGCAACATAAGTCTGCCCTAAATTAAATGGAATTACACCCAAATCTCCCTACTTTAACGTGACAGGGACAATATGTCTCTTCAAATCAGTCAATTTACATTATAAAAAGGAAACTAGAGGCCAACCTGGAGGATCACAAGGTCAAGAGATCGACACCATCCTGGCCAAATGGTGAAACCCTATCTCTACTACAAAAAAAAAAAAAAAAAAAAATACAAAATTTAGCTGTGCGTGGTGGTGTGTGCCTGTAGTCCCAGCTACTCAGGCGGCTGAGGCAGGAGAACTGCTTGAACCCAGGCGGCGGAGGTTGCAGTGAGCCGAGATCACGCCACTGCACTCCAGCCTGGCGACAGAGCAAGACTCCGTCTCAAAAAAAAAAAAAAAAAAGAAAAAAGAAAAATGGAAACTGACGTCTTCAGATTAGTAAGAAATTACTCTTACTAAAGTTTTACTTTGACGTTTGAATCTAAGATAAATTTAATTTTAGTCAAAATCATTATTCTTACGTTGGATTGCATTAGTGTCATTTACAATGGCAATTAAATTTGGAACATTTTGGCCGTTTTTCTTCAAAATTAGAAATTTAAAAAACACATTGGAGTATTTCAACAACAACAAAAAAATCATGTATTAGTAAGGAATCATTTGATGCCCACTTTAACAGATGCCAAATTTATCAGATTATATTCACTATTCAAATATTCAGCATGAGAATGAAATTTAACTATTTTCAAAACTGGCCAATCCCTTTTATGAGATAGATCCTTAACATTCTCCTGGTGTCCTGGTCTGTTTCACCACATCACTTTCTTCAGAGCAGCACCAGATGGGCTGCACCTTCTTTGTGGCTTGCCCTGTCACACTGACATACCGAGCTGGCCACTTAATTCTGAGGTGTCTTATTGGTTTAACTGTTCCATTCCGTTGGTTATTGTCATTGCTGTCCTTTGAATGCTTGTGGTGGTGGAGCTACTCAAGTAAAACAAAAAAACAAAACAAGGAATATTTTCCCAGGCTGAGTTCCCCACAAAGCTGACTCCGAGACTGAGATTGGAATGCAAGAGGTTATCTAGGAAGCTTTACAGAGCAATACCTATGGAAGGGAAGTGACAGAAGCAAGACTGGTTCAAGGAAGAAGTTGAAGTTTGATGAGATCTCAGTGGAGGCTGAGGCTACGATATTCATTCAGAGTTTTCCCCACTAAAGAAGGAGGCTGTCTGTGATACCTCCACATTGATCGGTCTTTGCTTGCAGTCTGCCCTAGTATGGGAATGTGACCTTGTGCAAGGCAGCGCTGAGTTGAGGCAAGCTTCAAAGATAACAACGCTTTTGGCACTTGGAGAATAAGTCCTTGATTTGTGAAGGGTGTTCTGCGTGGTGCATCATAGATTATATCTTGAATAGTATGCATTCATCCTTTATAACTAATTCTGAAAACATTATTATTTTTTTTTTTTTGCCACTGACTAGAATTGTTTAACTAAAAGAAAAAAATATGCTATTTTCCTTTTTAAAAACTAACTTGTTCGTACAGCTCCTTTTTTGGTAATAAACAGAAACATATATATTGTATTGACTTTCCTGTGATAGGGGTTTAGAGTGTGTATGTGTTTGTGTATGCATTTTTTGCATATTTTTGCATAAAAACTACACTAAAAATAGAATATAATTTCCTCAAAATATGTAAATAAACAAGGTATTTGTGTATTGAGGACATTCTGCTTTCCCACTATATCAAACTGTATACAATTTTTGTGCTCAGGATTATAGAAAACTATAGAATTTTAGAAAGCTAAAAAGTAGTATCTGTGAGCGATAAACAAAAACCCTGGTAATCATCATGAAACATAAGAAGCAGCACTGGAAAATATGAAAAACTTTGAGGAATACATTTTATAGTTAAATTTTTTTGAACTGCTAAACGTTTTAGGATTGTGTAATGAAAAACCATTTCTATTAATATATAATCCTCAAACTGTATATGGCATATTATATAATAATTAGATCTTTTAGTAATCTTACAAATAAATAAAACTCAGATTTTTAAATACTCCCTTAGAAAAAAAATTTAATATAAATAATGTCTATCATTTTTGTGACTGAAAATAGTTGTTCTCATTTGTGAAATGAGGGCATTAGTAACAGTCTCATAGGGTTATTATGAGATTAAATTACATAATGCATGCAAAATGTAAAGCGCTTAATACCATGCCTAATGCATTGTTACTATTCATTAAGTGCTAATGCTTGTTTTTGTTGTAAATGTGAAATCACCAATTATAAAAATAGCTAAAGTGCATCAAATCATTAATTTTTTTATGATATATTCCAGGAAAAACTTGTCAGGCTCACATCCTCCAAAATTAAAGTGTTAGTCCAAAAAGGCATTTAAAAATTCCTGTGTTTACTTCTATTGGTGGATATGGAAAAATCTCATAAAATGCATATTTTAGCCATAATAATTCACTAATTACGTTTAGGTGTAGCATTTGCAATGTTTTCTGATGTAACTAGATTTATGTTTTTGTTTCTTTTTCTGTCACTTTTTTTGCTAAGACCACTTGAAAAGACCAAGATATCTGTTTGCTTAATTAAGTTATAGCTCCTATAAAAACATTTTAGAAGATAGAAATATTATTTTCTAATTATAAGTATCTAAATGAAGAAAATAATTGAACATATTCCTCTTTTGGTCATTTCCTTTAGGCAAGAGAGGTATGAACAGAGTCTAAGTAAAATAAATTAATTGTATAATGAAAGATGTTTATTCAGATTAAGGTGAATATAGTTTCCATTATGCATCCATTGCATCCTGAGATTCCATTGCATCTCAGGATCCGGAGATGCAAAATATCTCTATTTGCTCCCTAAAGTGCACTATTTTATGCAACCTCCCTTTCCTCATAGGCCTCAGCCATGCTGTGCCTTTAGCTACCTTATAGAAATATTTTCCATAGGCAATGGTTCTCCTCATCTTCATATTTTTGTATCATATGGTGTGTTAGAGTATTTAATTTACATCAGGGTCACTCTGTAGATTAGATATCCAACATGAAATGTGAATAGTCATCAGTGTCAGGAAACCAGCTGAGTCAGGTACATTGAAATTTACTTGCAATCAGAATGAAAAGGTCTGGGACAGGCAATAATGCAAATACATAAATAAAGACTCTCTCCTAATGAGACTAAAGTGTAGTTAGATGCTCAATGCATTTCCCCAAGTAAATAAAAAAGGTGCCATGTTATCCATTGGTTCATGAGAAATGACTCTGAGAAGAAAGTAGAGGAAAGTGCTTCTTACACTTTTGTAGAACATAAACAATTTGAGAAGATATTTGATATCTGTTTGTATCTCAGACAAGGAGAGAATTACTTTTTTAGGATTCATTTTATCTGAGTAAAAAATGAATGTTTAGGCAAAGAGGGAGCTTTGACTTTCAAAACATCATCGTGGCTTAGCAATGTAATTCTAATTGTTTGTAATATACACATACCTTCTATGAAAAATGAGATAATAAATATCTGTTAAGAATAGAACTTCTAACTTACTTGATGATGTGTAGGGTCGTTTATCTCAATGTGAATTACTTACTAATGAATTACTGCCTGTTTCATTACTTGCATTGTTTATCCTTTATGTTCCATTCACTAGTCCAATGTTCTGTCTAGTGTGAACTCACGTATAATTAGAGGATTTTGCCTTCCCTCTGAAAATCATCAAATATAATCATACAAAATATAAAATTAACTTGATTGGGAATTGTTTTATGTCAAATCTGTGAATTTGAAAATAGTTGGTAATTGGTCATGGCTACATGAGCTGTTCTTCCGGAAGTGTTTTTTTGTTTGTTTGTTTCTCTAATTGATTCATCTAAAAAGTTTTACTATTTCTGTGAAACTTATCTATCAGCAATGGTTAGCACTGAATTGACAATGAAACAGATGGCATTTATATACTCCTGAGTTGGTCTGTACAGTGGGGGTGGGGAGGGAGAGTGAGTGATGGTATCAGTCAAATGGAGACAGAAAGAGAGAAGCTGGGGTGGGAGGATTCATGAAAGGAAAGAAAATAAGATATTCTGTTACAAGTTTTCCTCTTAGTCCCGTTATTTGCATTTCTCCTAGCACCCAAGATAGCTGTTTTTTAATTATGTTTATATAATCTTATTCTCACCATCTTTCCCTGGCTTGGGAGGAAAATCTAGGGTAGGTGGGTGTGTGTGTATAGAAATAAATTCCACATGAATACACCAAGAGGACATTCTGCCAGAATTACTCCGTGTGTACCTGTCCCTATTCCTCCTGACTGAAAAGTATAAATTGGGGTCATATAAAATTTGGTGGTAGGAGGGGTTATAACTTAGCTAGTTGTGTTGTGAAAAGTTGCATTTCTTCTGTTTTCCAGTATTTCAGAGAACTGTGTGCATATTACTAACGCCATCTTCTCCCAATGCTGTAGCAATACTTCAGATTTAGTCTTAGGTAATTTTATTGTATGTTATGAAATAATGTACAGGAAACCATTCATAGAAAATAAATAATTTCTAATGCCTAGAGAATAAGAAAGATTGGCTGCTATAGGATGCATAAAGAAAACACTGTCCTTGGGGAACCAGAAAAATTTGACTTTAGTAAACTAAATTTACTATCATTATTATCCCTTTGGTTGCTGCCTTTGTTTACATTTCTTTCAATGGTGATCTTAAAATCAAGCCTTAGTCTTTCAATAATGTGTAATTCCTGATTCCCCAAATCCCAATGACCCTATCTCAAAAAGTATACTTGAGTGAAAATTTAAATATTTAATTCATTCTGCAGTTTAAAATAGCTTCTTGCTTTTTTAAAAATACTTTAATGTGGGAAAGACTTCAGTAACATTCCAATTCTTTTGTTTCTATGCTGACATGTTGCTAAGGTACAGAAGATAGAAATCTGCTTTGTGAAAATAATTGATCTTGAATGGGATCAAATTTTTGTTCATTCAAATATAAGGCTTAATTGTTAAAATTTTCATGGGACATAAACAAACATCTCAAAAATATTCTGCTTATGTTCACAAATTGATGTTTTTTTTTTTTTTGTTTTTTTTTTTTTTTGAGACGGAGTCTCGCTCTGTGGCCCAGGCTGGAGTGCAGTGGCCGGATCTCAGCTCACTGCAAGCTCCGCCTCCCGGGTTTGCGCCATTCTCCTGCCTCAGCCTCCTGAGTAACTGGGACTACAGGCGCCCGCCACATCGCCCGGCTAGTTTTTTTGTATTTTTTTAGTAGAGACGGGGTTTCACCATGTTAGCCAGGACGGTCTCGATCTCCTGACCTCGTGATCCACCCGCCTCGGCCTCCCAAAGTGCTGGGATTACAGGCTTGCGCCACCGCGCCCGGCAAATTGATGTATTAATGAATTTTCTTCAACATGGTTTTATCACATAAGTCCCTTAGGGTTTATTATCTGAAGCTTCTAATGTGTTTGAAATTGCTTGGAGGATGGAGATTATGCTGATTATTGGGTTCCTCAATACTGTTCTTCGTATGCTGGCATTTTTCCTCCAAAGCATAAAGCATTTTAGCTGAAAATGTTCCTAAAGATTATTTTCAGTACAAATACATGCCAAAGACTAAAAAAAAAAAAAAAAAAAGACAATGTATTTTAGGGTATAAGCAACAAAAAGAGGTCTGACTAATTTAGTGCAAACTATATACAAATTAATACTAGGATTTGTTCCATTAAGTAAACCTGTAACTCTACAAAAATATTTTGACATTTTTGTTCAAAAAAGAAAAAATAAAAATAAATCAGAAAGAAAACCAACAGTCAGATTTATTTATTGTTTTGGTAATCTACACATTTTGAAAAGCCCTTGTAACTCAACACTTAATATTTAAATTTTTTTTACCAGTATTGAACATCTCTTTATATAAGAGAAAATGTATTCACATTTTCACTAAGATTTCTATTAAGGTTAATACATTCTTTTTCCATGTCAGCATCTCTTGTAGTGTAGCCAAATTTATGCTTAGAGAATTGCTTATTCTCTGCAATAGTTGGACTGAAAAGATGCAGAAAGAGGAAATGTTTAAGACACTGGAATTGATCAGTTGCTCAATACAATGCTGGAAAAGATTATGCAAATCAGAAAGTTTAATAAGAGAAATAAAACTATAGGCAAAATGAATCTCCTGGGAACAACTGTAACATGAAAAGGTTTAATATTTCAGCAACTGCTATTGATTTTACTTTGTTGTCTCTCCATCTTCCTACCAGCTGGTGAACTCCCTTAATGACATCTCTGTATGATCTCATAATTTGTATTCACATTTGGTTATAATAATATCAGATGTTAAAGACTTCTTAGGTGGGGAGGAAGAGAGAGCATGGCCTCACTTACTTCCTCTGTCTGTTCTAGCCTGTTCCTGCTACCAATGCTCCTTCAGCCATTGGGTATAAGAGAATGGCAACTTACTTATTTTGCTTTTCTTCTATTTTTCATGGTAAATTTATAAAACATTTCATCCTCTCTTATACTCAGAAGCAGACAAGGTATATTATGCCAAGAAACAGACTTTAAAAAATCTTGGCCTTGAAGAATTTAGTAACTTTGATCTCAACAGGGTGCTCACTGTCTCCACCATAACCTGCATTCTCTGGCAAGCTCTGAAGACCGGACCGTATGTCAATCAATACCTCATACAGGCTGTACCTTGTAGAATCATTATACTTGGGGAAATTTGTAGTGAAGGGAAATGGTTTTTAATAAGTGTAAAACTAATATGACAGCTGAAAAAAGGTAATACATTTAGAAGTAATTTAAAAGACAGAGCATTAAGTCAGAAAACCTAGATTCAAAGGCATTCATTGATTAATCCAAACATATCATAATTCATTCATTCAACAAATGTTTTTCAAGCTCCTACTCTATTCAAGGAACTGTGATGGGAGCAAGGCAATTACAACACATAGCTCTTTCATCAACAAATAATGGGTTCAGAAGTGTACAATGTTATCTTAGTATCTCAGTATAAACTTAGTATAAAAAAGAGAACAGACTAGAAAAACCACTGTATAAGGTGACTTTGTAAAATGATCATTTATCCTGCTACTGAATAATAATATATTGGGGAATATGAATTTGTCATTATTTATTCTCTTTGGAAGATCTTTCTAAGAACATATACCAAAAACTATCTATCTATCTCTATCTATCTATCTATCTATCTATCTATCTATCTATCTATCTATCT
>NW_020258460.1:0-6249 GCF_003255815.1 Theropithecus gelada | reverse complement strand
CCTCATCAGCCCTGGAACTTAGGATTCTCTTAATCTGTAGATGCTGCCGCCACCAAGAGGAGGATCTTCCAGGTCCAGTCCATGGTGAGGTGCTGTGCTCTGGGGGCTTCTGTAGGGGAGGGATGTTGTTGTTGTGTGATGCTCTCTGGGCAAGGACAGATCTGTATTTACCTTGGTAGACACCATTTGCATATTCATGAGGCAGGTATTTCATAACTCAAACCACCCCAACCTGAGGAAGAAGATAAGTGATACATGGACCACACCACAGTGGGATGCTGAACTCCCTGCTCTGAACTTTATTTAATGATATTTGTCCTTTGGTATGCTCAGAAGTCCAGGAAGACAGAACTCATCTTACAGAAAACCAGACTTTCCCAGGATATTGTCCTCAGTGCGATTTCTTGTTCATGTGGCACATTGACAACCTGTGGTTGAAGGTCACATCAGATTATAACTTTACATAAAGACCCCATGTCTCAAAGCCCCCCCAAACACACACTCACAGTGGCATATTTGCACAGTAACGAGCCTCAGATTTGCCCTCCTTCCAAGTGTCTTGTCAATGAAAAGTGCTTCCAACACTGGCCATAGTCCTGCTTGTGTTTGTTGTTGTTGTTTTGTTGTTTTATTTTTTCCAAACAGAGCTAAAGCAAGCTCAGTACTACTGGAGATTTGAAAAGTGTCTTCATGTTCCCTTTACCAGTTCTCACCTGAGAACCCTGCAGATGCCCCACGAGAGGTAAATCTAAGGCCTTTGAGGGAGAGGTTGTGACCTTGGTCCTGAAGCTGTTGTTCTCAGAGGCTCTGAATCACTTCACTGTCCTTGATTTGTTCCCTCCCACTACCTTTAGTTTCCCTAAATTCTAGTGCTTGGACAGAGTCTGTGCATTGCCACACTTCTCTCTTTAATCCAGATTAATCCTATTGGTGAGGAGGGGAGGTGATGCAGTGGGCAGGGGAGCAGTATATGTTCTGGAAATTGACTTCCAATGTTTTCTTGCTGTTTTTTCTCTAGGCTGCACCCGTTACAAGGAGTCTCCAGCGGCACAGCTGATCTTCCTCTGTCCTCCACTCTCCCTCCTGGCTGCAACATACACAGATTATTTTCTTGAAGCTGATCCCAGTTGTTTATTAATTATACCCCTCTTCATGACACAGGAAGACTAAGATGAAACTGTCTCAGATGGAAAATAATCCCTTTGTCTCACATAGAATAAAGATCTTGAAAAGTATTTTTTCCCTGTAGGGTCTGTTAGGAGAAAATTCCAAGCAATTTTTCAGAGAATAGTTCTCCTGATGACACAGCCATGAGTGATTTTGTTTGGATTCTCATCTTGAGAACCCAGAAGTTTCTAGAGGGAAATTCCATGAAAGTGTGGGGTGTGCAGCCTCCCCGGAATTCTTACCCTATCCCTGCCCACACCTGTCCTCCAGACATTTATGCAATTACCATATAACTGTTTCTGCCAGCTTGTGCTGTCAACTGAAGAATCACCCAATTTACCAATTTAGAAAGGAGGCTTTATTTGCGAGAAAGGATTGAAGCTGCAGGACGGTCATCTTAACAGACTGGGAAGCAAAGCCTCCCACAGAGATGTTGAGCAGGCACTTCAAGAGAGGGAAAGATGAGAAATGAATTCATGTGAATGAATGGACTGGCCAAGTGTACACATTCAGCAGGCTATTGAAGGAGCTGTGGGTGTTCACATGGCGGGCAGGATGTCATGTCTAATAAGCAGACACACATGTTACATGCATTTCATGTTTGCT
Organism: Theropithecus gelada; assembly: GCF_003255815.1. Taxonomy (NCBI): domain Eukaryota; kingdom Metazoa; phylum Chordata; class Mammalia; order Primates; family Cercopithecidae; genus Theropithecus; species Theropithecus gelada. Next base: position 4,476 of record NW_020258460.1, on the reverse strand, counting down.
TTGGGGTGAGGACTTAAGAAGTAAGTAAATTACAGTGGGCCCCTGCACATAAGAAGGGTTTTGTGCAGGGGCAGAAAGACACACAGTGCACAGCCTCTGGAAATTGGAGAGGCCAAGTCCATGGTCACTGGTCTCTTTTCAGGAGAAAGTTACTGAAATCCGTCTCTTGTCCAATCAAAGCTCTATTTATAGCTTGTGAAATAGGGTTGCAGTTACTCCATGTCTGGAGTTCCATGAGCCACAAATGTTTTAATATTGCTTATCTCAGGACCAGTGCTTGTTTAACTGTTAGGGACAAAGAAAAAGCCCTGTGGCTGTTACAACATATTCTATTTTTTAAGTGTAAGGGTGAGTGACTTAATCCTGGCCTGGCATAGCCTTAGGTCTTGTTTGTAATTGGGTATCTTATTGACACAGAAAGTTTGTTCCATCAGTGTGATGATCTCTATTTTAATGTCTTTCTAGTTTTTGGGTCCTAGTTTTCCCTGCAATTTCATTTCTTCAATAGATCCAAGAAATCATTGATGATCGATTTTCCAGACTTTTATTATTATAAGAATGTGGGTGATGATTGACGTGCTCTTTACATATTAAAGCAGAAATCTGAAGTAGCTTCAGAGATCATCAGTGACGTGAAAGAAGCAGAAGGAATCTCATCTCATCAAGTGTAAGTGGCACCACACAGATGTAGCTGAACATGCGATGACACAAAAGAACCACAGTACAGGGCACATATGAAAAGTTTTTATAATTCTGAGGCTTTTCCCAAGAAGCTGGAATTCAGATGGTACACAGGGATGGACACAGTTATCTCTCAGATGATACTATGTTTTGGTAGCTTATTTCCCCTCCTGTACTGGATTCAGTAACTGCACCTGGGCCCACACACCTAAAACAAAAACTCTCATTAATTAAACACAAGACCCACCAATAAGAAAGTTGTCCCAGGGAAGGTGCATATCAGGGACCTCTGCTTTTGGGAACCTGTGGCTATGCAGGGAGGGTCAGGAGTCTGACCCATTTTCTTCTGCTTCCCCTGCCTGCTACACAAACAACTGAAACCAGAAGATTTACATTGCTAAGTACATAAAATACGTGATAGTTCCAGGGAAATGTAATACACACATGAAGGAATGACGAACCTACATAAAATTAAAGTAAAACTGATACATTAAATAAATATAGAACACTATAAGAAATAATCATGGAAAAGACAACAATCAAATTTTAAAAACCTGTGTGTGTACGTGTGTGATATAGTATTATTGTAAATTAAATCATAATGTGTTTATAAAGTCCTTCATGTAGGTACAGAATCTTTGCCTTTCATTGCCACAAAGATGGAGAAGAGTCTGGCACCAGGACTCCAGAGGTATGCTAGTAACTTTCGCTCCTATCTCCTGAGGACACGGTGCTTCCAACTCTGAGGATGAGGATACTGAAATTGACTGTGAGAAGAGAAAGTGGGATTTTCTGTGGGAAAAGACGGTTATGAACATAATTTTCAAGTAAATAAATATATTCTACCAGGATACACACTGCCATCATGCTGACCATGTGTGTTGCCTTTGACATTAACATTATTGTTATTATCAGTATTATTGGGGCATTCCCTGGAAAATGACCAATTATCACAGAATTAATTTGAGTCATTTTCATTTTAGCTTTTTCACACTTCCAGCTAAATCCACTGAGTTCACTGAGTTTGAGCATGGAAATTTCAGGGCATGTTTTACAAATGATGGAGTGGAAGCTTTCCTGGGAATTAGATATAGTGTCACTAAAGGAGGACCAAAGATTTTGCTAGAAACTCCCCTCCTCAACTATCCCAGCACCTGCTCCTCAGTGTGCCCCTTCCTGCCTGAGTCCTGAGCATCCCTGTGTTCCTGGACAATGCACGTCTGGGGCATCTGCTTCCTAGATGTGTATCCACAGGGAAGGTTGCTCTTCTTAATTGTTGAGAGGGAGCTGGGCCTGGATCCACCCAGGTGCCCCCACCCTGAGCACTGGGCTTCCTCCCAGCAAGGAGACAGGGTCAGCTAAGTGCCTCCACTTCATAGAAATTCTAGGAGGCAAATTCAGCCAAATCTCAACAAAGTTTTGACATGCAATCCAGCAGCCATGCTCCTAGGTATTTTTCTATCTGACTTTCAATATATGACCACAAAGAAAACTACACACGAATAATCACAATAATTTCATTCATATTTGTCAAAACTAGGAACACTCAAGAAGTTCTGTAGGTAAGTAGATAAACAGTCAGCAGTAAATTCATAGAATAATATTCACCAATTATAAACAAGAGCTATCAAACCATGAAAATATATAAATGAATTTTAAATGCATATTGTTAAGTGAAATAAACAAGTCTGAAAAAGCTATATAACATGTTATTTCATTTATTTGATATTCTGGAGAAGTCCAAATATACAAACTAAATAAATCTGTATTTGTGAGAAATTTAAGGAGATGATGAAAATGGGTAAAAATATGAGATTTAAAAGGGTCATGAAAGTATTATGTATAATATTGTAATGGTAAACATGTGATATGAATTTGCTGAAATCAACAGAATATACAGCATAAAGGGTTAATTCTAATTCACAAAAACATAAAAATAAATAGGAGATTAGGAATTCCAGGATGGAATGCAGACTATTCAGAAAATATCTAATGTCATCAACTGTATGAAATCCGAAGAGATACCAAGTAGCTTCAGAAATAGTGTAGTCAATAAGATAAAAGAATAAAGATCCCAGCACTTTGGGAGGCTGAGACGGGCGGATCACGAGGTCAGGAGATTGAGACCATCCTGGCTAACACAGTGAAACCCCGTCTCTACTAAAAAAAATACAAAAATCTAGCCGGGCGAGGTGGCGGGCTCCTGTAGTCCCAGCCACTCGGGAGGCTGAGGCAGAAGAATGGTGTAAACCCGGGAGGCGGAGCTTGTAGTGAGCTGAAATCCGGCCACTGCACTCCAGCCTGGGTGACAGAGCGAGACTCCATCTCAAAAAAAAAAAAAAAAAAAAAAAGAATAAAGAAAGTGCACATCAACACTGTACCCCAGCTGATAATGTTCCATGAAGGAGCACAACCTACACAATCTGGTTCCACTCCACAGAAATCCTGGAACTGGACTACAAAGAGAATAGATGGTGTGTGGCAGGAGGGGGTTCTCCACGGTCGTAGTACAAGGATAGGGATAAGAATAGAAGGAAGGTGATAAACATTCAGGTGGTATTAACTTAGGTCAGATATATCAGTATATCTGCAAGTTTAGCATAATATAGGTACATAAATTAGATAAAAATAGTTTAGATGTGTGCGTATATATGGGTTAATACACAACACATACTTCCTAGAGTCATTACCTGAGAAATTCTACAAGAAATGACAGCACATTAACAAAAAATACACCGAGAATTAAGATTTGAGTTTTTAATACCATTCTGCTATGAAAGAAACCAGCATTTCTTGGAGAAATGGCTAATTCTAGGGCTTGGAAAGAGAATACGGGAGTAAAGTCTACAATTTCTTATGGTACCAGAAAATAAGAAGGGGTTCCAAAATGAAGAATTGCTCCTTTTGCAAATCTTATGGTAACTAATGTAATATTTGTAAAAAGTGAATTAGATAATATGTTAATGGAGAAATAAACATCGGTATGAAATGCTATTTTAAACAAAAAAAAAAGAAAAATAATATTAGTTTTAAAATAGAACTTATAGTTGATTTAAAAAAGCAAAACCAAACTATTAGCTATGTACAGGAAAGGTACTTTACACATTCACATATATAAACGATAAGGATGAGAAAACATGGATTATGAAAATATGAACCAAAATAAAGCTATGGTAGCTGTGTAAATTTCAAACAAAACAGATATCAAAAAAGACTTTTAGGACTTAACAGGGATATTACATAGGATAAAGTTACCAGTTTCTTCAAAGATGCCAAAAAAGACTTAGCAGATATATAATAGATGAAGAACACCCCATTCATTGTGATTTACAGAACAAACGTGACAAAAGAAGTAAAGATGTCAGTCATACCATGCAAGGAAGGGTGTCCTGGGGTCTATGAACCTTCTTTGTACTCACGGAGAGCACCACTGAGAACTTCCTTTTGAATTTCTCCCTGTTGCCGCCCACACTGACCCTGGTCTTGGAGGCTGCTGAACCACGATTATGCTGCAATCAGTGAAGGAAGCTTTTCAGGAAGCTGAAATTGTGAAAGTGAAACACTGTGACTGGTCATGTGCCAGATGATGTTGTACTCTGGAGAGTATCTCCAATCCTGGGTTGGATCCAGTAGGCGCACCTGGGCACCCAAACTGGAAACAGGGACTCTTATTCCTTAAACACAAGACATTCCAAAAGCCTTTTCTGCATCTATTGAGATAATCATGTGGTTCTTGTCTTTGCTTCTGTTTATATGCTGGATTATGTTTATTGATTTGCGAATGTTGAACCAGCC
>NW_020258459.1:0-6250 GCF_003255815.1 Theropithecus gelada | reverse complement strand
CGAGCAAGGGAGAGTTCCAGGTTCAAACCTGTAATAAAGATCTTTGCTGCTTAGCTTTGACTCTGGACTCTGGTGGTCTTCTTCGGGGAATAATCGGTCTGGGCATAACAAATGGGGGCTCGTCCAGGATTTCCCCCAAGCCCACCAGACCCCCAAGTCAATGGATCTTAATCTGTAGGTAAGCCGGCTTTGTCACTGTCTCTGTCTTTGTCTCTGTCTGTCTCCCTGAAATTTCACGAAATCCGTAATCTGTAATCTGTATTGGTCTCTTTTGTAAGTGGCACAGTCTTGGCGGACGCGCTAAAAGACAGCCACTCGGGACTGGTGGGAGACGTCCCCCAGTGCCCATCTGGGGGCCTCCATCCTTGGTTGCCCCGTCTGACTCAGGTCGGAAGTCCGACACGCGCTCGCGAAGGCTCATCGTTTCTCACTGTCTGTCCGTTATTGTTAAGTGTTAAGTGTAAGTCCAAAACGAAACATAAAACCTTTTCTTCCTCTTCCAGGACTGGACCTGTCAGATACTCCCCTCTGCTTCACACTCATTTTCGTCCCTCCTTCTCTTTGTAGGAGCAGTCCAAAGATGGGCAACAACCAGAGCACGCCGCTCTCACTCCTTGTTACCAATTTCAAAGATGTGAAGGCTCGGGGGTGTAACTTAAGCGTAGAACTAAAGAAGGGAAAGCTAGTTACTTTCTGCCGTTCGGAGTGGCCCTCTTTCGGCGTAGGGTGGCCCTCCGAAGGAACTTTCTGTCTCTCTATTATTACTAAGGTAAAAACTAAGATTTTCCTGCCAGGGCAGTCAGGACATCCTGATCAAATTCCTTATATTCTAGTGTGGCAAAATCTTGTGGAAGACCCACCGCCCTGGATAACTCCATTCATCCTTGAGCCTTGCAAGGTCCTAGTAACGCGACCTACAAGACAAGGGACTCCCTCTGCTCCCTCGGCCCCTGTGCTGCCGGACAGCCAGGACCCCCTAACGTTAGAACCCACATTTCCCCCACCATATCCGCACCTTATCCCGCAGGACCCAGTCCCCCAGGGTGGTGCTTCCGTAGAGGGAAACCGAGAAGCGGAAGCAGCCGAGAGCGAAAGTAACCCGGGGGGGCCGGCCGGCCGAACGTGAGGCCGCGTAGAGCGGGACCAAGCTTCCAGACTCCCTGACTCCACTGTAGCCCTGCCTCTCAGAGAAATAGGATCACTCGATGATACCGGGCTCTCCCGTCTCATGTATTGGCCTTTTTCCACCAGTGATTTATACAATTGGAAGTCCCAAAATGCTCGGTTCTCAGATAATCCCAAAGATCTAACCTCGTTGTTAGACAGTGTCATGTTTACTCACCAGCCGACCTGGGATGACTGTCAACAGCTCCTCCGAATCCTGTTCACAACGGAGGAGCGGGAAAGAATCCAAGTTGAGGCCAGAAAGCTGGTTCCAGGAGATGACGGCCAGCCAACTGCAAATCCTGACCTCATTAACGCGGCTTTTCCTTTGACCCGGCCCAGATGGGACTACAACACGGCAGAAGGTAGGGGACGACTGCTCATTTATCGCCAGACTCTAATGGCGGGTCTCCGGGCTGCAGCTCGCAAGCCCACCAATTTGGCTAAAGTATATTCTGTGTTACAAGGTAAGACAGAAAGCCCCGCTGTGCATTTACAGAGATTAATGGAAGCCTTCAGACAGTTTACCCCTATGGACCCGAAGCACCGGAAAATCAGGCAGCGGTAGTAATGTCCTTTGTAAACCAGGCAACACCAGATATTAAAAGAAAACTCCAGAAATTAGAAGGTTTAGAGGGAAAGCAGATTCAGGACCTCCTTCAGATGGCCCAGCGAGTTTATAATAATAGGGATACTCCAGAAGAAAAACAGTTCAAGGCAATCAAAGAAATGACCAAAGTCTTAGTAGCAGCTTTCCCCCAGGCAGGGAATGGCCAAAGCAGAAAGCAGAAAAAGCAAGGCTCTAGGCAAGGATTAGAAAAGGATCAGTGTGCTTATTGCAAGGAACGTGGTCACTGGATTAAAGACTGCCCAAAGAAACGGAGACCAGCTAACCCTACCTCCGTGCTCGTTACCCAGGACTCTGACTAGGGGGGACGGGGTTCGGACCCCCTCCCCGAACCCAGGGTAACTTTGCAAGTGGAGGGGTCCCCAGTTCGCTTCTTGGTCGATACTGGGGCGGAACGCTCAGTCCTAACCAAACCAATTGGAAAAATGTCTAAGAAAACATCCTGGGTGCACGGGGCCACAGGCATCAAAAAATACCCCTGGACAACCCAGAGGACTGTAGACTTAGGAACGGGAAAACTCTCCCATTCCTTCCTAGTCATCCCAGAGAGCCCCTGCCCTCTACTAGGGAGGGACTTGCTGACAAAAATGGGGGCCCAAATCCACTTTGAGCCAGAAGGGCCCAAGATAACTGATTCCCAAAACAGGCCAATATCTATCCTGACTGTCACCTTAGAAGATGAGTACCGACTCCATCAAGAGCAAAAGCCCCCTGATCAGGAAATTGACTCTTGGCTCCAGCGTTTCCCTGAAGCGTGGGCAGAAACTGGGGGCTTAGGGCTAGCTAAACATCGACCTGCCATATTTGTGGAAGTTAAGCCAGGGACGGACCCGGTTCGGGTTCGGCAATATCCTATGCCCCTGGAGGCAAGAGAAGGAATTACGCCCCATATCCGCCGACTCCTAGACCAGGGAGTCCTACGGGCTTGCCACTCATCCTGGAATACTCCACTGTTACCTGTTCGTAAACCCAATAGTACGGACTACAGGCCAATACAGGATTTAAGAGAAGTTAATAAAAGGGTCATGGACATACATCCCACTGTGCCCAATCCATACACCCTTCTGAGTGCTTTACATCCTGAAAAACAGTGGTATACCGTTCTTGATCTAAAAGATGCTTTCTTCAGCCTTCCTCTGGCTCCCAAAAGTCAAGAACTCTTTGCATTTCAATGGACGGATCCTGAGAGGGGCATCAACGGTCAGCTAACATGGACCAGGCTGCCACAAGGGTTCAAGAACTTGCCAACCCTGTTCGATGAAGCCCTTCATGAAGATCTGGGTGAGTACAGGCGGCAACACCCTGAAATAACTCTTTTGCAATATGTTGATGATCTCTTAATAGCGGCCAGGTCCCCGGAAACTTGTGTTCAAGGGACTGAGGACCTCTTGAAGACTCTGGGGGAGCTAGGCTACCGAGCCTCAGCAACAAAGGCTCAGATCTGCAAGTCGGAGGTAACTTATCTGGGGTACCTATTAAAAGGGGGGCAACGCTGGCTAACCAAAGCCCGAAAGGAAACAGTCCTACGCATCCCTAGACCCCAGTCGACACGGCAAGTGAGAGAATTCCTGGGGTCGGCAGGGTTCTGTAGGTTATGGATACCCGATTTGCTGAGTTAGCCAAGCCCCTATACCAGGCAACAAAGGAACGGCAGCCCTTCAATTGGACAGAAGAGGCTGAGCTGGCCTTTCAGCAAATCAAAACTGCCTTATTATCAGCCCCCGCGCTGGGGCTCCCTGATGTCTCCAAGCCCTTCCACTTATACGTGGATGAAAGTAAGGGTGTTGCAAAAGCCGTGTTAACACAGTACCTAGGCCCCTGGCAGAGGCCAGTTGCCTATTTGTCAAAAAAATTAGATTCAGTGGCTGCTGGCTGGCCACCCTGCCTCCGGATAATCGCGGCGACCGCCCTAATGGTCCGAGACGCTGACAAACTTATCATGGGGCAAGAGTTGCACGTTATAACCCCGCATGCCATTGAAGGCGTCCTCCGGCAGCCGCCGGACCGATGGATGAGTAACGCCCGGCTCACCCACTATCAAGGACTGCTGTTAAACCCCCTCAGAATAACTTTTCTGCCCCCAACCTCTTTAAACCCTGCTTCACTGCTGCCAAATCCAGACTTGGACGCCCCGTCCCATGAGTGCACTGAGATACTGGCTCAGGTGCATGGGGCGCAGGAGGACCTGCAAGATCGTCCGCTCCCCGACACAGAACTCATCTGGTTTACTGATGGCAGCAGCTACGTCCACCAAGGCTAGCGGTATGCAGGAGCGGCTGTAACATCAGAGACTGAGGTAATCTGGGCGGAACCCTTGCCTCCAGGGACATCGGCCCAAAGAGCCGAGCTGATAGCACTCACACAGGCCCTCACCCTAGGGGCAGAGAAAAAACTGACAGTATACACGGATAGCCGCTATGCTTTCGCTACTGCGCACATACATGGGGCCATCTACAGAGAGAGGGGACTATTAACAGCTGAAGGCAAAGAAATAAAAAACAAGCAAGAGATCCTACCTCTATTAACTGCTCTGTGGAAACCAAAGAAATTGGCTATCGTACATTGCCCTGGGCACCAGAAACCAACTACGCCAATTGCTCGAGGCAACTTCTTAGCCGACCAAACCGCAAGGAGCATAGCAAAAGCTCCCAGTCAGCTCCTCGCGCTCCAGCTCCCTGATCCTGGCCCGCGAAATTTGCCAAGTTTTCCCGACTATACCGAACAGGATCGCGAATGGATGGACACGCTTCCCCTAAAACAGGTTCAAAATGGGTGGTGGACTGATGTAAATGACCAAACCATCCTACCAGAAAAATTAGGACGGCAGGTGTTGGAACATATCCACCGGACAACCCACCTGGGTGCCCGGCGAATGATAGACTTAATCAGGCACGCCAAGTTCAGAATCAGGCGCATAGCTGAACTGGCCAGCGATGTCACAACAAATTGCAAAGCCTGCCAACTGAACAACGCTTGCCCCCAAACCCAGACCACCACAGGAATTAGGTGTAGAGGAACTAGGCCTGGTGTCTATTGGGAAATAGACTTTACTGAGATAAAGCCTGGAAAATATGGGTATCAGTACTTACTTGTCTTTGTAGATACTTTTTCAGGATGGACAGAAGCGTTCCCAACTAAGAGAGAAACTGCTCAGGTTGTAGCAAAGAAAATTTTGGAAGAAATCCTCCCCAGGCATGGCTTTCCCGTCCAAATAGGGTCAGACAATGGACCAGCCTTCGTTGCTAAGGTAAGTCAGGATTTGGCTTCCATTCTTGGGGCAAATTGGAAATTACATTGTGCTTATAGGCCCCAAAGCTCAGGACAGGTAGAAAGGATGAATCGGACTCTAAAGGAGACCTTAACTAAATTGACCATGGAGACTGGCGCTAATTGGGTAGTACTTCTCCCCTACGCTCTGTTCTGGGCCCGAAATACCCCTTACAGACTGGGCCTCACACCATATGAAATCATGTATGGCAGACCCCCACCCCTGGTCCCCAGTCTAAAAGATGACTTACTCAAACCTGAAACTGAAAACGTCTCTGAGCTCTTGTTCTCCTTACAAGCCTTACAGAAAATTCACCAGGAAATTTGGCCCAGACTACGAGAACTGTACGAGGCAGGACCTCCACCGACGCCTCATCCGTTCCAGCCGGGAGACTGGGTCCTAGTCAAGCGCCACCGGCAAGAAACTCTTCAACCCAGGTGGAAAGGACCACTGCAAGTACTCCTGACTACTCCCACCGCTCTCAAGGTAGAAGGCATCGCTTCGTGGATCCACTACACACACGTCAAACCAGTGGACCCAACATCCGACCTTCTCAGGCCGTCTGGAGCACCGGTTACATGGACTGTAGACAAAGCTAAGAACAATCCCTTAAAGCTAACCCTGCGCCGTCATCCCCATAGCCGTAACCATGTCTAGCTTACCTATGCTTTTATGCCTTATGCATCTGACTCTCCTCACTGCTGCGCCGTCCAATCCCTATGTCTGGAGGTTCTGGCTCTATGAGAACAAAACTCACCCCGGGGAAACCCCCCAGGTGGGTAAACTATTAGCTAGTGCAGACTGCCCCCCCCCTCCGGGTGCAATACTCCAATTTACCTCAATTTCACTAATTTCCAAATTGCCCAACTGGGGATACCCATGATCTGTTTCGAATATGATCAGACTGAATATAATTGTAAGAATTATTGGTGGAGCTCTTCAATGTTTTCCCTTCTGGCACCCTTTTAGGCCCCCTAATGTCTTTACTGCTTCTATTCAGTATAGGCCCCTGTGTGGTAAATAAAATTTTACAATTTGTCAGAGAAAGGTTTGATACCATCCAACTAATGGTCCTCCGTAGCCATCACCAGCCTCTCCTGCACCCAGAAAGTGAGGCTATATTTTAAGACTCTGGAAATCCAAGATTGGACATCCAGTTACTTATGAGAAGGGGGAAATGAAAGGACACA